>NC_059198.1:35825422-36047922 GCF_020615455.1 Coregonus clupeaformis | reverse complement strand
CTCTGTACACAGTGAGACTATTCTCCAATGCCCTTATTCTACACAGTGTCACAAGTCTTAAAACTACTGTCCGTTTTTTAAATCCTCTGTTTGTTTTATGTTCTGCATGGGCAGAGTTCCAAAAGAGAATCTGTTGAAGATGAAAACCTATTTTTCAGAAAGAAACCCACTAAGAAAGCCGGCAAGGAAATGGTATTACATGGCAACAAGTGATTTACCTCCAGCAAGAACTTTAAAGTTTCATAAGATATAAAAAAAAGAACAGAAAAACACCATCAAATGTTACAAAGTGGTCAAACTTCCAGTCCAAAAAAAGTTTCTAATGACAGACCAGCCTCTCCTCCCTTCAGCTTCAGACTATTTTTTTCTGTTCTGTGTCTCATGTCTGTCCAGCTCCAACCACAGTGCAGTCTCTCTCACAGAGTTCATTCCCCTATGAAACCTGCTCTAACTCTGTGTGAGTTGTTCTTCTGAATTAAACCAGAGGAGAAGAACAATGATCTGACCGCTCTGAACATCTCCACAGGGGTACCTTTTGTCCGGGCAAAGAAACAGACATGCACACACACACACACACACACACACACACACACACACAAACACAAAAACACGCTTACATGCATGCGCACACACTCACACAGGCATCACACACACACGCACACACACCCCTACCTCAGCATCTTTGCCTGAATTATTGGGTTTAGCATTTGATCCTAATAAGGAGGAACAGTGGCGTCTCAGTGCATCATTCATGTGTCCAATTACTGACAGATCCCCCCAAAATCCATATTCATCCTTTACTGCTTTTCGTTAGTTATGATATCACCACTGGTTGTCCTTACTGTCTGTCAAACCTGGAGAAAGCCAGAAACCTCAGTACCATCCAGACAGCATGCTGGAACCACTGCATTAATCAGGAGTACCTCCACCTTCTAAAGATGTATTAGCACCCAGGATATGTCAGAGTCCTGGGGTTTTAGAAGGGTTTGGCAGCATGGCTTGTGTTCATTTCCATTAGTACAGGTTTTAGAAGAGTGCTCAAACCAAATGCATTATTAAATGGAAGGATTTGATAGAATTGAAGTTGTTTGATATTATGTCAATCCTGGGTCAGCTTGAGTCAAGGACTGTGTTAGCCCTCTGAGCTAAAACCTGTGCAATGGCCGGTCTGGGAGCCAACACGAATCTTCATGTCTCAGGCAACGTTACTCATCATAATGGTGATCATACACATACTCCCTTCAGACAAATACAGTCTGCATACTTTACTGTATAAGGAAGTGTCATTATGTTGGGACTAATTGTTTGTATTTAGACTTAACCTAACGTAGCGAGCATAAAAGAAACGCCTGGAACTAGATCCCCTACATACTGTTACTTTCAATCCAGTAAACGTGGAGGAGGAGTTAAGATGGAGTGTCACACTTGTTAACATCCAAAAGCGGTAGTTGATTCACAGACTATATTTAAATTTCCCCTGAAAACATCCGGTTGTTGGGGACTCGGCAGAGGCTAATTTAGACTTAGTCTGAGTACTCATTAGAACAATACAATTCGCATTCCTACATTTAGTTTTAAGGATAATTAAATCTAACAACCTAATCTAAGGCAGGAAATTCAACAACAACAAAAAAAAGAGCAATTTTGTAAACGTTAGCAGTCCAGCACTTATAATGAAAATATAATTAGTCACTTTGTGAGATGCATGATAAGATAGCGATCTGCATATGAATTTAGAAATAGAGAGAAACAAACACGTGTTTGATTTGATGTGTGTGACATGTTTTTAAATCTGCATTAACTTCTTCCTGGCTGAAGGCTTTAAAATCCAACCCTGGCATTAGACATTAATTACATTGGTCTGTGGACAGCGGTTGAGGTCTCGGAGGAAAATGAGCTTTCACCCCTTTTTGCCTGTCTGCTAATTATTGAAAACAAAATTGGTTTCTGATTAAACGAGCAGCTGGATCGTTGTCAAGCAGATGAGACACATTGGCATACAGAAAAACACCTGGGGTAATTAGTGTGTGTGTGTGTGTGTGGGGGGTGTGATATCATGGGTTATTCATGGAGGGAGGGTTATATCATTGGTTATTTGTGAAGGGGGGGTTTATAAAATGTGTTATTGGTGGGGGAGGGGGGTTTATATAATGGGTTATTGGTGGAAGAGGGGTGGGCGGGGGTTATATCACAGGTTATTGGTGGGGAGTTATATCATGGGTTATTGGTGGAGGGGTTGGGGGTGGGAGTGGGGGTTATATAATGGGTTATTGTTGGCGGGAGGGTTTATATCATGGGTTATTTTTGGATGGGGTTATATCATGGGTTATTGGTGGAGGAGGGGGTGGGTTTATATCATAGGTTATTGGTGGAGGGGGGAGGTGGGTTTATATAATGGGTCATTAGTGGAGGAGAGGGTTATATAATGGGTTATGGGAGGAGGGGGGTTATAAATTGGGTTATTGGCGGATGGGTGGGTTTATATCATGGGTTATTGGTAGAGGAGGGTGGGTGTGTTTATTTAATGGGCTATGATTGGAGGAGGGGGGGGTTACATCATGGGTTATTGGTGTGGGGGGGTTATATCATGGGTTATTGGTGTAGGGGAGAGTTATATCATGGGTTATTGGTGGAGGGGGGGTTATATCATGGGTTATTGGTGGAGAAGAGGGGTTCATATAAAGGGCTATTGGTGGTGGGGGGTTTACAGTGCCTTCGCAAAGCATTCAGACCCATTGACTTTTTCCACATTTAGGAAAAATTGATTAAATAAATAAAAATCCTCAGCAATCTACACACAATACCCCATAACGACAAAGCGAAAACAGGTTTTTAGATTTTTTTTACAAATACATAAGTATTCAGACCCTTTGCTATGAGACTCCTGTTTCCATTGATCATCCTTGAGATGTTTCTACAACTTGATTGGAGTCCACCTCTGGTAAATTCAATTTATTGGACATGATTTGGAAGGCAGACACCTGTCTAAATAAGGTCCTACAGTTGACAGTGCATGTCAGAGCAAAAACCAAGCAATGAGGTCGAAGGAATTGTCCGTAGAGCTCTGAGACAGGATGGTGTCGAGGCACAGATCTGCAGAAGGGTACCAAAACATTTCTGCAGCATTGAAGGTCCCCAAGAACACAGTGGCCTCCATCATTATTAAATGGAAGAAGTTTGGAACCACCAAGACTCTTCCTAGAGCTGGCCGCCCGGCCAAACTGAGCAATCGGGAGAGAAGGGACTTGGTCAGGGAGGTGGTCACTCTGGCAGAGCTCTAGAGTTCCTCTGTCGAGAAGGGAGAACCTTCCAGAAGTACAACCATCTCTGCAGCACTCCACCAATCAGGACTTCATGGTAGAGTGGCCAGACGGAAGACACTCCTCAGTAAAAGGCATATGACAGCCCGCTTGGAGTTTGCCAAAAGGCACCTAAAGACTCTCAGACCATGAGAAACAAGATTCTCTGGTCTGATGAAACCAAGATTGAACTCTTTGGCCTGAATGCCAAGTGTCGCGTCTGGAGGAAACCTGGCACCATCCCTACGGTGAAGCTTGGTGGTGGTAGCATCATGTTGTGTGGATGTTTGTCAGCGACAGGGACTGGGAGACTAGTCAGGATTGAGGGAGAGATGAACAGAGCAAAGTACAGAGAGATCCTTGATGAAAATCTGCTCCAGAGCGCTCTGGACCTCAGACTGGGGCGAAGGTTCGCCTTCCAACAGGACAACGACCCTAATCACACAGCCAAGACAACGCAGGACTGGCTTTGGGACAAGTCTCTGAATGTCCTTGAGTAGCCCAGCCAGAGCCCGTAATTGAACCCGATCGAACATCTCTGGAGAGATCTGAAAATATCTGTGCAGCAGCGCGCCCCATCCAACCTGACAGAGCTTGAGAGGATCTGCAGAGAATTATAGGTGAAAATCCCCAATACAGGTGTGCCAAGCTAGTAGCGTCATACCCAAGAAGACTCAAGGCTGTAATCACTGCCAAAGGGGCTTCAACAAATTAGTGAGTAAAGGGTCTGAATACTTACGTAAATGTGATATTTGATTTATATTTTATTTTTTATTAGCAAAAATGTCTAAAAACCTGTTTTTGCTTAGTCATTATGGGGTATTGTGTGTAGATTGATGAGGGGAAAAAACGATTTAATCAATTTTAGAATAAGGCTGTAACGTAACAAAATGTGGAACAAGTCAAGGGGTCTGAATACTTTCCGAATGGACTGTATATCATTGGTTATTGGTGGAGGAGGGGGGATTTATATCATAGGTTATTGGTGTGTGGGGGGGTGGATTTATACCATTGGTTATTGGTGGAGGGTGGGGGTGGGGGGTTATATAATGGGTTATTGGTGAAGGGAGAGTTTATATAATGAATTATTGGTGGAGGAGGGGGGGTAAAATCATGGGTTATTAGTAGAGGGGAGGGATATATCATGCATTGTGAGTGGAGGTGGGGAGGGTTATATCATGGGTTATGGGTGGAGGGGGGTTTATATCATGGGTTATTGGTGGAAGAGGGGGGTGGGTTTACATCGTGGGTTATTGGTGGAGGGGGGTGATGGATTTATATAATTGGTTATTTGTAGAAGGGGGGGTTATATCATGGGTTATTGATGGAGGGAGGGGGGGTTTAATCATGGGTTTTTAGTAGAGGGGAGGGTTATATAATGCATTATGGGTGGAGGTGGGGAGGGTTATATCATGGGTTATTGGTGGAGTGGGGTTACGTCATGGGTTATTTGTGGCGGGGGGATATATCATGGGTTATTGGTGGAGGGGGGTGGTGGATTTATATTATGGGATATGGTCTGAGGACAGGGTGTTACATCATAAGTCTTTGGTGGAGGATGGGGGGGGTGATATCGTTGGTTATTTTTGGAGAAGTGGGGGTTATATAATGGGTTGTAGGAAGGGGGAGGGGGGTTATATAATGGGTTATTGTTGGAGAGGGGGGTTAATATCATGGGTTATTGGTGGAAGAGGGGTGTTATCTCATGGGTTATTGGTGGAGGGAGGGTTATATAGTGGGTTATTGGTGGAGGGGGTGTTATATCATGGGTTATAGGTGGAGTGGGGGTTATATCATGGGTTATTGTGGAGGGGGTTTATATCATGGGTTATTGGTGGAGTGGGGGGGTTACATCATGGGTTATTAGTGGAGGAGAGTTGGATTCATATCATGGGTTATTGGAGAAGGAGGTGGTGGCGGGTTTATATCATGGGTTATTGGGGAGAAGGGGGTGGTGGGTTTATATCATGGGTTATTGGTGTGGGGGATGATGGTTTATATAATTATTTATTTTTGGAGGGGGGTAGTTTATATATCATGGGTTATTGTTGGATGGGGGGTGAGTTGATATCATGGGTTATTGGTGGAGGGGGGTGTTTATATAATGGGTTATTAAAGGAGGGGGTGTGTGTTTATATAATGGGTTACTGGTGGGCGGGGGTTATGTCATGGGTTATTGGTGGAGGGTGTGTGTTTTTATATCATGGTTAATTAGTGCAGGAGGGGTTATGGGTTTATATCATGGGTTATTGGTGGAGGGGGGTGGGTTCATATCATGGGTTATTTGTTTCATATCATGGGTTATTGCAGGAGTGGTGATGGGTTTATATCATGGGTTATTGATGAAGGGGGGTGGGTTCATATCATGGGTATTAGTGGAGGAGGGGTGGGTTCATATCATGGGTATTGGTGGAGGAGGGGTGGGTTCATATCATGGGTATTGGTGGAGGAGGGGTGGGTTCATATCATGGGTATTGGTGGAGGGGGGGTTTGTTTATACCAATAGTTATTGGTGGAGGAGGGTTGATGGGTTCATATCATGGCTTAATGGCACAGGGTGTGCGCGTTTATATCATGGGTTATTGGTGGACGGGGTGTGTGTTCATGTCATGGGTTATTGGTGGACGGGGTGTGTGTTCATGTCATGGGTTATTTTGGAGGAGGGGTGATGGGTTTATATTTACATTTTACATTTTAGTAATTTAGCAGACGCTCTTATCCAGATTAGTGGTTAGTTAGTGAGTGCATAATAATTATTTTTTTCATGCTGGCCCCCCGTGGGAATCGAACTCACAACTCTGGCATTGCAAGCGCCATGCTCTACCAACTGAGCTACACGGGACTACGTGGGTTATTAGTGGAGGAGTGATGGGATTATATCATGGGTTATTGGTGGATGGGGGTGGGTTTATATCATGGGTTATTGTAGGAGGGGTGATGGGTTTATATCACGAGTTATTGGTGGAAAAGGGGTGTGTTTATACCATGGGTTATTGGTGGAGAAGGGGTGATGGGTTTATATTATGGCTTATTGGTGGAGGGTGTGTTTAAATCATGGGTTATTGGTGGGGGGGTGATGGGTTTATATCATGGGTTATTCATGGAGGGGTGATGGTTTATATAATGGGTTATTAGTGGAGGAAGGGTGATGGGTTTGTATGATGGGTTATTAGTGGGGGGGTGATGGGTTTATATCATAGGTTATTCATGGATGGGTGATGGTTTATATAATGGGTTATTAGTGGAGGAAGGGTGATGGGTTTGTATGATGGGTTATTAGTGGAGGAAGGGTGATGGGTTTGTATGATGGGTTATTAGTGAAGGAGTGGTGATGTGTTTACATCATGGGTTATTGGTGGTTGTCATTTCCTTCAGTTAAAAACCTGATACCTTATTCAGATGTCTTAGCTGATACCTTATTCAGAAGGCTTATCTGTGTTACATCTTTAACATAAGATGAAATATAAAACAAATTAAGCTGAATTTTTTTTATTAAATGTTTACATTATTGTAGTATTATTAGAACTGTGTTTACATACTGTTCAGTACCAGCTCTGGGGTCTATTATGTACCACCATATGGGTTATTATAGTGAGATGTAATCATAGCCGCGGGAAGTAGGGGTGCTGAAATATCAGAATAAAAAAATATGTATATATATTCTCAAAAGTTGTGCACCTGGCCTTTACTAGTTCTGTATTAGCGGACCGATATAGCTGTCTGTAGCGCGGGCGAAAACAATTGCAGCACCCCCACTTATCTTCCCATGGCTATGGATGTAATAGTGAGCTGTTGTAGCCTTGTTTTGACTGACGGAGGGAGGTTCATTCAATGTTGTGAAAAGGATTTGAAAGGATACTGCTCTTACATTTACATTTACATTTACGTCATTTAGCAGACGCTCTTATCCAGAGCGACTTACTCTCTTAAGTGGGTTAATGTTATCGAAGCTTTTTCGTCGTTGCGTATTATCATCAAGATCAAACGTAATCAAGCAGCGATTTTGCACAACCTCCGTTCAACTATGAAAGGACATCGGAAGGGCTAATGTAGGTTATGGTAGAGGTGGTGTTATGGTAGAGGTGGTGTTATGGTAGAGGTGGTGTTATGGTAGAGGTGGTGTTATGGTAGAGGTGGTGTTGTGGTAGAGGTGGTGTTATGGTAGAGGTGGTGTTATGGTAGAGGTGGTGTTATGGTAGAGGTGGTGTTATGGTAGATGGTAGAGGTGGTGTTATGGTAGAGGTGGTGTTGTGGTAGAGGTGGTGTTATGGTAGAGGTGGTGTTATGGTAGAGGTGGTGTTATGGTAGAGGTGGTGTTATGGTAGAGGTGGTGTTATGGTAGATGGTAGAGGTGGTGTTATGGTAGAGGTGGTGTTATGGTAGAGGTGGTGTTGTGGTAGAGGTGGTGTTATGGTAGAGGTGGTGTTATGGTAGAGGTGGTGTTGGCGGTAGAGGTGGTGTTATGGTAGAGGTGGTGTTATGGTAGAGGTGGTGTTGTGGTAGAGGTGGTGTTATGGTAGAGGTTGTGTTATGGTAGAGGTGGTGTTATGGTAGAGGTGGTGTTATGGTAGAGGTGGTGTTATGGTAGAGGTGGTGTTGTGGTAGAGGTGGTGTTATGGTAGAGGTGGTGTTATGGTAGAGGTGGTGTTATGGTAGAGGTGGTGTTATGGTAGAGGTGGTGTTATGGTAGAGGTGGTGTTGTGGTAGAGGTGGTGTTGTGGTAGAGGTGGTGTTGTGGTAGAGGTGGTGTTGTGGTAGAGGTGGTGTTATGGTAGAGGTGGTGTTGGTGGTAGAGGTGGTGTTGTGGTAGAGGTGGTGTTATGGTAGAGGTGGTGTTATGGTAGAGGTGGTGTTATGGTAGAGGTGGTGTTGGCGGTAAAGGTGGTGTTATGGTAGAGGTGGTGTTATGGTAGAGGTGGTGTTATGGTAGAGGTGGTGTTTTGGTAGAGGTGGTGTTATGGTAGAGGTGGTGTTATGGTAGAGGTGGTGTTATGGTAGAGGTGGTGTTATGGTAGAGGTGGTGTTATGGTAGAGGTGGTGTTGTGGTAGAGGTGGTGTTATGGTAGAGGTGGTGTTATGGTATAGGTGGTGTTGTGGTAGAGGTGGTGTTATGGTAGAGGTGGTGTTATGGTAGAGGTGGTGTTGTGGTAGAGGTGGTGTTGTGGTAGAGGTGGTGTTATGGTAGAGGTGGTGTTGGCGGTAGAGGTGGTGTTGTGGTAGAGGTGGTGTTATGGTAGAGGTGGTGTTATGGTAGAGGTGGTGTTATGGTAGAGGTGGTGTTGGCGGTAAAGGTGGTGTTATGGTAGAGGTGGTGTTATGGTAGAGGTGGTGTTATGGTAGAGGTGGTGTTTTGGTAGAGGTGGTGTTATGGTAGAGGTGGTGTTATGGTAGAGGTGGTGTTATGGTAGAGGTGGTGTTATGGTAGAGGTGGTGTTATGGTAGAGGTGGTGTTGTGGTAGAGGTGGTGTTATGGTAGAGGTGGTGTTATGGTAGAGGTGGTGTTATGGTAGATGGTAGAGGTGGTGTTGTGGTAGAGGTGGTGTTATGGTAGAGGTGGTGTTATGGTAGAGGTGGTGTTATGGTAGAGGTGGTGTTATGGTAGAGGTGGTGTTATGGTAGAGGTGGTGTTGTGGTAGAGGTGGTGTTGTGGTAGAGGTGGTGTTATGGTAGAGGTGGTGTTATGGTAGAGGTGGTGTTATGGTAGAGGTGGTGTTATGGTAGAGGTGGTGTTATGGTAGAGGTGGTGTTGTGGTAGAGGTGGTGTTATGGTAGAGGTGGTGTTGTGGTAGAGGTGGTGTTGTGGTAGAGGTGGTCTTATGGTAGAGGTGGTGTTGTGGTAGAGGTGGTGTTATGGTAGAGGTGGTGTTATGGTAGAGGTGGTGTTGTGGTAGAGGTGGTGTTGTGGTAGAGGTGGTGTTATGGTAGAGGTGGTGTTATGGTAGAGATGGTGTTGTGGTAGAGATGGTGTTATGGTAGAGGTGGTGTTATGGTAGAGGTGGTGTTGGCGGTAACAGTGTTGCTTCCCGTCCCTCTCATCGCCCCTACCTGGGCTCGAACCAGGGACCCTCTGCACACAACGGCAACAGTCACCCTCGAAGCACCGTTACCCGTCGCTCCACAAAAGCCGCGGCCCTTGCAGAGCAAAGGGAAACAACTACTTCAACGTCTCAGAGCGAGTGACATCACCGATTGAAATGCTACTGGCGCGCACCGCTAACTAGCTAGCCATTTCACACCGGTTACACTGGCGGTATAGTTGTAGAGGTCTAGCCTACTGTAGAGACCCTGGCCTTCTATTTTCCATTTTATGTAACAGCTTTCCTCCACCGACAAGATGCTATAGACTCATAACTATATACTAACTATTGAAATGAGCAGTCTTACCACCCACCAATAGCCACAGGTCACTGCTAAAGACATATGCAGTTCATGTTGTTAATGTGTGGTTTTCATCCCATATCATAGAGGCGTGTAAATGTATTCATCAGTAATGGAGGAATATCCTGGGACCTCTGACCCCTCATCATAAAACAGTGTCGCATCCCGTGAGGAGAGAAATAATTGCTCATTTTGTAGCCACACCACCTCCCGACCAAGTGCCCACTTAAATATTTATATTCTCTCTCCCTGGCTGGCTCACCGGCAGGCCGCAGCATCTCTCAGTTAGATTGAAACATGATGGAGAATATGTCAAAACACACACCTCCCTTGTCTCTCATTCCTTGTTCTCTCTCTGTCTGCCTCTCTCCCTCCCTCTTTCTCACTGTCTCTCACGAGCGTATGAGTGGTGTCTTTCAAATCTTTCAAAACGCATCAATGTGTAAAATACAACTTTTTGCATTTTGCAAAAATATGCATTAGATGTTTTTTTTTTTTGTATATGTTTATTTTAGCATATTCTGAGGTGAAATGTGTGTTCTGCATAAGGGTGTTTGTTGTTTTGTAGTGGTAGGTAACATAGAGAGAGAGAGAGAGAGCGAGAGAGAGAGAGAGAGAGAGAGAGAGAGAGAGAGAGAGAGAGAGAGAGAGAGAGAGAGAGAACGGGTGACTGACTGACTGCAGACTGCAGAACTTAAGGAGGTAATTGATCTGCATTGCTGTCTATTCTCAGTCACGCTGCAATATTTCTCCAACAAGCACCACCATATAAAAGCTTGATCAACATGCTGAATTATTACATGCAATTCTCTCGCTGACTCATAAATCATATTGGGATGGAAGCAGGAGAATTCGCTTTTTTCTTAGATTTTCTTTCTCTCTCCCTCTGTGCACCACTATCCACCATCTCACACACCTGAATGCTCAAGATGCTACATTGTGTACTCATTGAAATTCCACTACATATCCCTCTACTTTTAGTCAAACCTGCAACTTATTTAAGATGGAGAAAAATAGACAGAGGGCACAGAACGCCTTGTTCTAACCCTTTTGCCATAAAATCTGTAAAACACAATAATAAATTGGGCGGGAGTGCTTCGTCTTCCTGTGCGGTATTCACAGGTAATCTTTCCCAACACTGCAGCTGGCTACATATTTAAATTACTCTTTGGGTGGAATATGAATAATGTATGATTCATTCACACTCTTCCCGTGAAGGCATTAGGATGAAGAGTGATAAATCTGTACATCTGTGGTGTGCATTACCATGACCCAAGGGTGGCCTGTTTTTTGTCAAAATGTGGGCAATTCAACAGTAAATGTTTGGTCATTAAATGGTTAATTTGCAAATATGAAGATTTAACAGCTGGTTATGTAACAGCTGGTTTTCTATAGTTATATAGTGGTGGTGGGGGGTGGGGGGGGTAGACAGCAGAATCAGATCTCCATTACGTTGTCTCTCAGTGGAACCATTGCGTTGTCTCTCAGTGGAACCATTGCGTTGTCTCTCAGTGGAACCATTGCGTTGTCTCTCAGTGGAACCATTGCATTGTCTCTCAGTGGAACCATTGCGTTGTCTCTCGGTGGAACCATTGCGTTGTCTCTCAGTGGAACCATTGCATTGTCTCTCAGTGGAACCATTGCATTGTGTCTCAGTGGAACCATTGCGTTGTCTCTCGGTGGAACCATTGCATTGTCTCTCAGTGGAACCATTGCGTTGTCTCTCAGTGGAACCATTGCGTTGTCTCTCAGTGGAACCATTACATTGTCTCTCAGTGGAACCATTGCGTTGTCTCTCGGTGGAACCATTGCGTTGTCTCTCAGTGGAACCATTGCATTGTCTCTCAGTGGAACCATTGCATTGTGTCTCAGTGGAACCATTGCGTTGTCTCTCGGTGGAACCATTGCATTGTCTCTCAGTGGAACCATTGCGTTGTCTCTCAGTGGAACCATTGCGTTGTCTCTCAGTGGAACCATTGCGTTGTCTCTCAGTGGAACCATTGCGTTGTCTCTCAGTGGAACCATTGCGTTGTCTCTCAGTGGAACCATTGCATTGTGTCTCAGTGGAACCATTGCGTTGTTTCTCAGTGGAACCATTGCGTTGTCTCTCAGTGGAACCATTGCGTTGTCTCTCAGTGGAACCATTGCGTTGTCTCTCAGTGGAACCATTGCATTGTCTCTCAGTGGAACCATTGCGTTGTCTCTCGGTGGAACCATTGCGTTGTCTCTCAGCGGAGACGACACCTAATTCTACACCTCTGTCCCTGTCAGAGAGATCAAACAATACCAGCCATTTATCTCTGTTCTCTGCTACTGTTTAAATGTTATCCAGCACACGCAAAAACTCATGATCCAGTTTGGAGACTGAAACTCAACTTCTGTTGAAGACCCAGCTTGGGTTGAAACAATGTCAGTTTTTTTTTTTTTAAACATAACACTTTTGGGATCATATAAGACCCCAGCTGTTTGTTTAAATCAGGTAATTGGAATGCATCTTTTTCGGTAAATAATTTCAAATGCAAGAAAGGTCGCTGGAATCCATGCTTGTGTTCTAGAATACAATCCAATAGATAACGGGAAACATATTAAGACAGATTTTATATTTTGTGTGTTTCTTTGGATTCTGGATATTTTACTGTATTTCTTGCTGCTGAGCTAAGCTGTTCGAGCAAGGCATCCAGGAAACTGCAATCTCCCTCTGAACAGGAGATGAAATCAGGTGTTCCTTATCAGAGAGAGAGAGAGAGAGAGAGAGAGAGAGAGAGAGAGACTTTAGCTGTTAGGCTTTTCCTGTTGAAAAGTCAAGAGCAGCATCCTCATCTGGGCCGATTATACAGCTGTGGATAGAGAAATGCTGAGTATTCAGGAGGAGAGAGGGAGAAGGGGATGCTGACTCTGTAACCTCCGGAAGAGGACAGGAAAACGGTGGGATGAGAGGGAAGGTTGCGGGGGTCATAGCCATGATAATGAAGGGAAGAAATGAAGAACATATTCCTGAAGGGAGATGAGATCTCTAACAGAGTGAGATCAGAGTGTCAGTTTGCTTTCCTCACACCACCATCTTTTCCTCAGTACTACCATGTTTTTCTGCGTGTAGACGAAGCCTACTAAAATAAACCATTGTCACTCACACATGTTTTTCCTCTTGCAATTCTCCTGTGTTGTTTGTTTTCAGAGTTTTTGTGTTTGCCATCCAATCAGGGTATTGTGTTTGGATTGTGTTTGTCATCCAAAAAGGTTATTGTGTTAGGATTGTGTTTGCCATCCAATCAGGGTATTGTGTTTGGATTGTGTTTGTCATCCAATCAGGGTATTGTGTTAGGATTGTGTTTTCCATCCAATCAGGATATTCTGTTAGGATTGTGTTTGTCATCCAAACAGGGTATTGTGTTAGGATTGTGTTTGCCGTCCAATCAGGGTATTGTGTTTGGATTGTGTTTGCCATCCAATCAGGTTATTGTGTTTGGATTGTGTTTGTCATCCAAACAGTGTATTGTGTTACGCAATCCGAACACAATACCCTGATTTGATGGCAAATACAAATGAAACACAACACCCTAATTGGATGGCAAACACAATCCTAACACAATACCCTGATTGGATGGCAAACACAATCCCAACACAATACCCTGATTGGATGGCAACACAATCCTAACATAATACCCTGATTGGATGGCAAACACAATCCTAACACAATACCCTGATTGGATGGCAACACAATCCTAACATATGCCATCCAATCTGGGTATTGTGTTTGGACTGTGTTTTCCATTCAATCAGGGTATTGTTTTCGGATTGTGTTTGCCATCCAATCAGGGTATTGTATTAATATTGTTTTTGCTATCCAATCAGGGTATTCTGTTAGGATTGTGTTTGCCATCCAGTCAGGGTGTGTAGTTTCTATGTTGTGTATTTCTATGTTGTAGTTCTAGTATGTCTAGATCTATGTTGGCCGGTATGGTTCCCAATCAGAGGCAGCTGTCGCTTGTTGTCTCTGATTGGGGACAATACTTAGGCAGCCTATTGGCACTAGTGGGTTGTGGGATCTTGTTCCGTGTTAGGTATGTTGTTTGTGTACCTAGGACTTCATGTTTCGCTTGTTGTTTTGTAGTTGTTTATTCGGTTCTAATAAATATGTACGCATATCACGCTGTGCCTTGGTCTGACCCGTTCATCAACGATCGTGACAGAAGATCCCACCAAACGAGGACCAAGCAGCGTGCCCAGGAAGAGCGAATTGCCATGTCACAGGTGGGCAAATTGTGGTCATGGGAAGAGATATTCGCAGGGAAAGGGCCATGGTCGAAGGTAGATGCCCAGGCAGGAGAGGAGCAACGGCAACACGGAAGCCGGCCGAGGAGGAGGCCCGAGAAGCAGCCCCAATAAAACAATTTGGGGGGGGGCTAAAGGGGTGGTCGGGGAGCGTGAGAGAAGAGCCCCGACCACTGCACCCGGTTGGTTTTCAGTTTGGGTCCCTACGACCTTGGGAAGAGGAATGGGAACAGTATTATACTGAGGAGTCGGAGAGATGACGACGACGAGTTTCTGTTCCCTAACTCGTGGGGGCTCCCGGAGGAGTCCTCACGGGAAGAGGAGTGCCGACGACGGAGACCCGAGAGGCAACCCCAATAAAAAAATTTGGGGGGGCACACGGTGTGGACGACGAGGCAGCAGGAGGCCGTGACAGGGCGGATCTGTTATGTTACGGGGGCTATTGGTTCAGAGGGAGCAGCAGTTATTCGGTCAGAGGGAGGTGCTACAGGAGGCTAAAAGGGAGAAGGAAAGTGTAGAGGCACGGCGAGAGGAGCTGGTTAGGCAGCAGAAGGAGCGGGGGTTAATAAAGGAACCCAGTCCCGCTTCTCGCACCAAGCAAGTGGTGCGTGTCGCCAGTCCGGTCTGGCCCGTTCCTGCTCCCCGCACCAAGCCAGTGGTGCGCGTCGCCAGCCCGGTCCGGCCTGTTCCTGCTCCTCGCACCAAGCCAGTGGTGCACGTCGCCAGCCCGGTCCGGCCTGTTCCTGCCCCTCGTACCAAGCCAGCGGTGCGCGTCGCTTGCCCGGCCCGGCCTGTTCCTGCCCCTCGCACCAAGCCAGGGGTGTGCGTCGCCAGCCCGGCCCGGCCTGTTCCTGCCCCTCGCACCAAGCCAGTGGTGCGCGTCGCCAGCCCGGCCCAGCCTGTCCCTGTCCCTCGCACCAAGCCAGTGGTGTGCGTCGCCAGCCCGGCCCGGCCTGTTCCTGCCCCTCGCACCAGGCCAGTGGTGCACGTCGCCAGTCCGGTACGGCCTGTTCCTGTCCCTCACACCAGGCCAGTGGTGCGCGTCGCCAGTCCGGTACGGCCTGTTCCTGTCCCTCGCACCAGGCCAGTGGTGCGTGTGCCTGGTCCGGCACCGGTCAGCTGCTCCACTCCGGAGCCAGAGCAGTCCGCTCCACTGGTGCCCAGTTCAGCTCCGGTCAGCTGCTCCACTCCGGAGCC
This sequence comes from Coregonus clupeaformis, assembly GCF_020615455.1. NCBI lineage: Eukaryota > Metazoa > Chordata > Actinopteri > Salmoniformes > Salmonidae > Coregonus > Coregonus clupeaformis. Next base: position 36,032,776 of record NC_059198.1, on the reverse strand, counting down.
AGATCAATCCGCTTCACCGGGGTCCAGTCCAGATCCGGTCAGCGGCTCCAGTACGAAGCCAGAGCAGTCCGCTCCACCGGTGCCTGATCCAGCTCCGGTCAGCTGCTCCACTCCGGAGCCAGAGCAGTCCGCTCCACCGGGGTCCAGTCCAGATCCGGTCAGCGGCTCCAGTCCGGAGCCTGAGTAGTCCGCTCCACCGGGGTCCAGCCCAGCTCCGGTCAGCGGATCCACTCTGGAGCCAGAGCAATCTGCTCCACCGGGGTCCAGTCCAGCTCCGGTCAGCGGGTCCACTCCGGAGCCAGAGCAGTCCGCTCCACCGGTGCCTGATCCAGCTCCGGTCAGCGGCTCCACTCCAGAGCCAGAGCAGTTCGCTCCACCGTCGTCGGGTCCAGCTCCAGTCAGTGGTTCAAGTCCAGACCCAGACGTCAACCCCTCTCCAGGTTCGGGGTCTCCCACACCAGGGTCCAGACAGGGCTTGGAGTATAGTGGGAGGAAGGAGAGGGGAAGCAGCGCGCCGAGGTCTAGACCAGACCAGGGGCGCAACAGGGAGGCGAAGAGTGAGAGGTCATCACGCCCTGAGCCGGATCCGCCTCCGAGGCGGAATGCCCACCCGGCCCCTACCCTGTTATGTTTATGTTGCGCGGTCGGAGTCCGCACCTTTGGGGGGGGGGGGGTACTGTCACGCCCTGACTCAGGGGACTCGTATATGGTGAGTCAGGGTGTGTAGTTTCTATGTTGTGTATTTCTATGTTGTAGTTCTAGTATGTCTAGATCTATGTTGGCCGGTATGGTTCCCAATCAGAGGCAGCTGTCGCTCGTTGACTCTGATTGGGGACCATACTTAGGCAGCCTATTGGCACTAGTGGGTTGTGGGATCTTGTTCCGTGTGAGGTATGTTGTTTGTGTACCTAGGACTTCACGTTTCGTTTGTTGTTTTTTCAGTTCTAATAAATATGTACGCATATCACGCTGCGCCTTGGTCTGACCCGTTCATCAACGATCGTGACACATCCAAACAGGATTCTGTGTAAGGATTGTGTTTGCCATCCAATCAGGGTATTGTGTTTGGATTGTGTTTCTCATCCAATCAGGGTATTGTGTTTGGATTGTGTTTGTCATCTAATCAGGGTATTGTGTTTCATTTGTGTTTGCCATACAATCAGGGTATTGTGTTAGGATTGTGTTTGCCATCCAATCAGGGTATTGTGTTTTGTTTGTGTTTGCCATCCAATCAGGGTATTGTGTTTGGATTGTGTTTGTCATCCAATCAGGGTATTGTGTTTGGATTGTGTTTGTCATCCAAGTAGGGTATTGTGTTTTGTTTGTGTTTGCCATCCAAACAGGATACTGTGTAAGGGTTGTGTTTGCCATCCAATCAGGTTATTGTGTTAGGATTGTGTTTGCCATCCTGTCAGGGTATTGTGTTAGGATTGTGTTTGCCATCCTGTCAGGGTATTGTGTTAGGATTTTGTCTGCCATCCAATCAGGGTATTGTGTTCGGATTGTGTTTGCCATCCAATCAGGGTATTGTATTAGGATTGTTTTTGCCATCCAATCAGGGTATTCTGTTAGGATTGTAGTTGCCATCCAATCAGTGTATTGTGTTTGGATTGTGTTTGTCATCCAATCAGGGTATTGTGTTAGGATTGTGTTTGCCATCCAATCAGGGTATTGTGTTAGGATTGTGTTTACCATCGAGTCAAGGAATTTTGTGAGGATTGTGTTTGCCATCCAATCAGGGTATTGTGTTTGGATTGTGTTTGTCATCCAAACAGGGTATTGTGTTAGGATTGTGTTTGCCATCCAAACAGGGTATTGTGTAAGGATTGTGTTTGTCATCCAATCATGGTATTGTGTTAGGATTGTGTTTGCCATCCAATCAGGAAATCATGTTAGGATTGTGTTTGTCATCCAATCAGGGTATTGTGTTAGGATTGTGTTTGCCATTCAATCAGGGTATTTTGTTAGGATTGTGTTTGCCATCCAATCAGGGTATTGTGTTTAATTTGTGTTTGCCATCCAATCAGGGTATTGTGTTAGGATTGTGTTTGCCATCCAATCAGGGTATTGTGTTAGCATTGTGTTTGCCATCCAATTGGAGTGTTGTTTTTAGATTGTGTTCGCCATCTAATCGGGTAATTGTATTCAGAATGTGTTTGCCATCCAATCAGGGTATTGTGTTTGGATTGTGTTTCTCATCCAATCAGGGTATTGTGTTTGGATTGTGTTTGCCATCCAATCAGGGTATTGTGCTTGGATTGTGTTTGCCATCCAATAATGGTATTGTGTTTGGATTGTGTTTGCCATCCAATCGGGGTATTGTGTTAGGATTGTGTTTGCCATCCAATCAGGGTATTGTGTTTGGATTGTGTTTGTCATCCAATCTGGGTATTGTGTTAGGATTGTGTTTGCCATCGTGTCAGGGTATTGTGCTTGGATTGTGTTTGCCATCCAATAATGGTATTGTGTTCGGATTGTGTTTGCCATCCTGTCAGGGTATTGTGTTCGGATTGTGTTTGCCATCCTGTCAGGGTGTTGTGTTAGAATTGTGTTTGTCATCTAAACAGGGTATTTTATTTGGATTGTATTTGCCATCCAATCAGGGTATTTTGTGCAGATTGTGTTGTTAACTAACGTGAATTCAATGTGAAATCAACAAAAAATGTCACCATATCATTATCAGTAGTTGGGTGAAAACTTACTTTTTTTCAAATCCAATCAGTTTTCCACTTTGACTCAATGTCATCACATTTAATTTTGGGGTTGAAAAAATTTGCAAACAACGTTGATTCAACCAGTTTCTGCCAAGTTGGCATAGCACAGCTCCATTGGTGAGTTCCTTCCTTGATATGAGTGACATACTGCAGCTTGGCGGTGGTTTGGAATTCAATCAGGGGGGGTTGGGGGTGGAGGGAGAGGTGATGAAGGTTATCTATCATTCTGTCCCTGGCGTGAACTTATTTGTGGGTCGACAGAATCGACAATAATGAAAGTTAACTTGTTTTCACCACAAAGGGGTTTGTGGGTAAATTTAGTTTCCCCACGATGCCAGACCTTCAGATGGATGAGACTTAGCCAGCCGAAAAAGAAGAAGAAAAAGCTGGTGTCAAAAACACAGACCCCAAAGTGCCTCTGAGGTAGATGTGCTGTTGTTGTCTTGCACTGAGCATTATTACTTGATCCTTGAACCCTAACTACTCTTCTCATCATAGCAACTAAAGATTGCCATGTCAGATCTGTTTTATTTCCACTATTAACAGAATCATAGTTGCTGTTATGAGCTTTTTTCTTCTGGTGAACAGGGCTTCAGAAACCCAACACCTGCCACCATCAGGATACCTTTTACAGTGGCTTGCGAAAGTATTCACCCCCCTTGACATTTGAGGTTGTTGGATGTGAGAGTGATCACCGCAACCCTCCAGAAGAGATTTGATAACATTTATTGTGGAATTGGCCTCGCTGCTGTCTCTGCATCAGAGACACTGGTGATATATATATATTTTTTTTAAAGTGAGACTGATTGAGCCCAGGTGGGCAGGAATCTTGGTGTGTCAGAGTCCTTTAGCCAGGGATAGACTCATAACTCTTCAATCAGATGGATGGATGTAGAGGAAGAGGAGAGCTGAGGGGCAATACCTGACAATGTGGCGCTAGTCCTCCACCTGGAGGAGCTGATAGGCATTACACCCAGGTGGATGGAGGAGTGAGGGGCTAGGGGGGAAGGTACACCTGTGTCACCTCATACATTAGGTGACCTATATCCAGGCGGAGTAATAATTATATGTCTAACCAACGAGTCAAGAGAACTAGTGATGGCTCACACATAGTGAAACATTTATTAGTAGAAATTACAGTGACCCCTCTACATCATAACAATCCTATTGCCCGTGCAGAGCAGCAGTTTTATCTAGATGTATAACACAGATGCAATTTCATACATCTCTTCAATTTAGAAGGAGAAAAGAAACCAAAAACAATTTGCATATGTATTCCATAACACATACATTATCCCCGATAATTACCCAGGTGCCCCGGCTCATTCCCTGATGGAACTCCTGGAGCTGAGATACTACAGACGATGATAATTCGTCATACAGGCGCCAGGTCTTATGTAACAGGTTACAGTACCGTCAACCTCAGAACTAATACATTTACATTTTGATGGAATCTATTGCAGAAACCGCTGGCCTTTCACTAGGTGGCGAAATCACACTAATGGCTAACGTCACAGTTATTTATATCAAGAGGAGAGACATTTCTGACGGAGATCTGAACATATGTAGATTAGCTCTGTTGTTGTCCTTAACCCATCTAAAATAAAATATCCTCTGTATATCCCTATTCAGTCCCACTTTACAACACATTTACCACACCATTGTAATAACATTGGTATTACCGCATGTACTGTGTCGTTACATGATCTTTATCTATGGGAGGGGAGACGGAACTACAGACAGAGCGAGCTGGATTCATAGACAGACAGACAAATAAAATCACACACACACTATAGACATAAATAGAGACGCCCAAACACTCTTATGGAGATGAAATGTTGTGGCTGTGCATTAATGATGACTGAAGACTGTAGGTTTACCTACGACATGATCGTTATTGATGGCACGTTAGGGTTTTTAATAACAACCTGCTGCTTCACTTTATTGCACATCTTCATGTGTTTGGTGTATCTCCTACATACTGTACAGTAATATAAATGTGGTTGGTGTATCTCCTACATACTGTACAGTGATATAAATGTGGTTGGTGTATCTCCTACATACTGTACAGTGATATAAATGTGGTTGGTGTATCTCCTACATACTGTACAGTAATATAAATGTGGTTGGTGTATCTCCTACATACTGTACAGTAATATAAATGTGTTTGGTGTATCTCCTACATACTGTACAGTAATATAAATGTGGTTGGTGTATCTCCTACATACTGTACAGTAATATAAATGTGGTTGGTGTATCTCCTACATACTGTACAGTAATATAAATGTGGTTGGTGTATCTCCTACATACTGTACAGTAATATAAATGTGGTTGGTGTATCTCCTACATACTGTACAGTAATATAAATGTGGTTGGTGTATCTCCTACATACTGTACAGTGATATAAATGTGGTTGGTGTATCTCCTACATACTGTACAGTGATATACAGTGCCTTCGGAAAGTTTTCAGACCCCTTGACTTTTTCCACATTTTGTTACTTTACAGCCTTATTCTACAATGGATTCAATTGTTGTTGTTTTTCTCATCAATCTACACACAATACCCCATAATAACAAAGCAAAAATAGATTTGTAGAAATGTTTACAAATAAAAAACAGAAATATTACATTTACATTAGTTTTGTTTCTTTTTTTCACCTTTATTTAACCAGGTAAGCCAGTTGAGAACAAGTTCTAATTTACAACTGCGACCTGGCCAAGATAAAGCAAAGCAGTGCGATAAAAACAACAACACAGAGTTACATATGGGGTAAAACAAAACATAAAGTCAAAAATACAACAGAAAATATGTATACAGTGTGTGCAAATGTAGCAAGTTATGGAGGTAAGGCAATAAATAGGCTACAGTGCAAAATAATTACAATTAGTATTAACACTGGAATGATAGATGTGCAAGAGATGATCGGTAAGCTGCTCTGACAACTGATGCTTAAAGTTAGTGAGGGAGATAAGAGTCTCCAGCTTCAGAGATTTTTGCAATTCGTTCCAGTCATTGGCAGCAGAGAACTGGAAGGAATGGTGGCCAAAGGAGGTGTTGGCTTTGGGGATGACCAGTGAGATATACCTGCTGGAGCGCATACTACGGGTGGGTGTTGCTATGGTGACCAATGAGCTAAGATAACTCGGGGATTTGCCTAGCAGTGATTTATAGATGGCCTGGAGCCAGTGGGTTTGGCGACGAATATGTAGTGAGGACCAGCCAACAAGAGCGTACAGGTCACAGTGGTGGGTAGTGTATGGGGCTTTGGTGACAAAACGGATGGCACTGTGATAGACTACATCCAATTTGCTGAGTAGAGTGTTGGAGGCTATTTTGTAAATGACATCGCCGAAGTCAAGGATCGGTAGGATAGTCAGTTTTACGAGGGCATGTTTGGCAGCATGAGTGAAGGAGGCTTTGTTGCGAAATAGGAAGCCGATTCTAGATTTAACTTTGGATTGGAGATTCTTAATGTGAGTCTGGAAGGAGAGTTTACAGACTAACCAGACACCTAGGTATTTGTAGTTGTCCACATACTCTAGGTCAGACCCGTCGAGAGTAGTGATTCTAGATGGGTGGGCGGGTGCCAGCAGCGTTCGATTGAAGAGCATGCATTTAGTTTTACTAGTGTTTAAGAGCAGTTGGAGGCTACTGAAGGAGTGTTGTATGGCATTAAAGCTCGTTTGGAGGTTTGTTAACACAGTGTCCAATGAAGGACCAGATGTATACAAAATGGTGTCGTCTGCGTAGAGGTGGATCTGAGATTCACCAGCAGCAAGAGCGACATCATTGATATACACAGAGAAAAGAGCCGGCCCAAGAATTGAACCCTGTGGCACCCCCATAGAGACTGCCATAGGTCCAGACAACAGGCCCTCCGATTTGACACATTGAACTCTATCTGAGAAGTAGTTTGTGAACCAGGCGAGGCAGTCATTTGAGAAACCAAGGCTATTTAGTCTGCCAATAAGAATGCGGTGGTTGACAGAGTCGAAAGCCTTGGCCAGGTCGATGAAGACGGCTGCACAGTACTGTCTATTATCGATCGCGGTTATAATATCTTTTAGGACCTTGAGCGTGGCTGAGGTGCACCCATGACCAGCTCGGAAACCGGATTGCATAGCGGAGAAGGTACGGTGGGATTCGAAATGGTCGGTGATCTGTTTGTTAACTTGGCTTTCAAAAACTTTCGAAAGGCAGGGCAGGATGGATATAGGTCTGTAACAGTTTGGATCTAGAGTGTCACCCCCTTTGAAGAGGGGGATGACCGCGGCAGCTTTCCAATCTCTGGGGATCTCAGACGTTACGAAAGAGAGGTTGAACAGGCTAGTAATAGGGGTTGCGACAATTTCGGCGGCTAGTTTTAGAAAGAAAGGGTCCAGATTGTCTAGCCCAGATTATTTGTAGGGGTCCAGATTTTGCAGCTCTTTCAGAACATCAGCTGTCTGAATTTGTGTGAAGGAGAAGCGGGGGGGGGCATGGGCAAGTTGCAGCGGAGGGTGCAGTACTTTGTTGAAACACCTTTGGCAGTGATTACACCCTCAAGTCTTCTTGGGTGTGACGCTACAAGCTTGGTAATCCTGTATTTGGGGAGTTTCTCCCATTCTTCTCTGCAGATCCTCTCAAGCTCTGTCAGGTTGGATGGGGAGGGTTGCTAAACAGCTATTTTCAGGTCTCTCCAGAGATGTTCGATCGGGGTTCAAGTCCGGGCTCTGGCTGGGCCACTCAAGGACATTCAGAGACTTGTCCCGAAGCCACTCCTGCATTGTCTTGGCTTTGTGCTTAGGGTCTTTTCCTGTTGGCAGGTGAACCTTCGCCCCAGTCTGAGGTACTGAGCAGTATTCTAGAGCTTATTTTGTGTGTGGACAGTGGACATGAGTGAGTGAGTGAGTCAGTGAATGTGTTTGTGAGTGTGTTTGAAGTCTGAATCGGGGGGGCTGGCACAGGGTACCGAGACACTTGAGAGCGACGGACAGATGGGGAGCTGGGCTGACGCACGCTGACGGGCAATGAGTAGGGGGGAACTCATCTTTTAGAGAGGCACGGCAGGGAGCGTGTGTGTGTGTGTGTGTGTCTGCGAGGAGGCACGACTCGAGATGTCCTCAAAAGTAGTTGGCCCTCATCAGATCCGATTTCACAGCGGCAGATGCTAATGAGCTCCAGTGAGCGTGTGCAAACTCATCTGCCTGTCCCCACATGCAGCGAAGGGGTGTCATAATATTACGGCTGATAAATCACTGGGACTGTTCACCGTTCTGCTTTTCCGCCCTCCTTTCATATTAATTCTTTTTTAGCAGATTTTTATTCATTTTGTCCTTTTATTTGTTGGGGTTACATTCTATAGGCTGCCACTCAAAAAGAAAAACATTCAACAGTGTTTAAGTACAAAGTGTTTAATCATTTTACTTTGGAAACAAAAAAAGCCTTTTTATGGCTAACAGAGAAAACCCTCCCCATACCACCCCTACCAATGGGCCTGAAATAAAAAAAGGTAAAAAATATGAAAATAAGTATTTAGATTGTCTCAACCAGCTTCACCTGGAATATTTTTCCAAAAGTCTTGAAGGAATTCCCACATGTGCTGAGCACTTATTGGCTGCTTTTCCTTCACTCTGCGGTCCAACTCATCCTAAACTATCTCAATTGGGTTGAGGTCGGGTGATTGTGGAGGCCAGGTCATCACACAGCCTGGAGGTGTCTTGGGTCATTGTCCTGTTGAAAAACAAATGATAGTCCCACTAATCGCAAACCAGATGGGATGGCGTATCGCTGCAGAATGCTGTGGTAGCCATGCTGGTTAAGTGTGCCTTGAATTCTAAATAAATCACTGACAGTGCAGCAGTAAAGCACCCCCACACCATCACACCTCCTGCTCCGTGCTTCACGGTGGGAACCACACATGTGGAGATCATCCGTTCACCTACTCTGCGTCTCACAAAGACACAGTGGCTGGAACCAAAAATCTCACATTTTGACTAATCAGACCAAAGGACAGATTTCCACCGGTCTAATGTCCATTGCTCGTGTGTCTTGGCCCAAGCACGTCTCTTTCTATTGGTGTCCTTTAGTAGTGGTTTCTTTGCAGCAATTCGACCAAGAAGGCCTGATTCACGCGGTCTCCTCTGAGCAGTTGATGTTGAGATGTGTCTGTTACTTGAACTTTGTGAAGCATTTATTTGGGCTGCAATCTGAGGTGCAGTTAACTCTAATGAACTTATCCTCTGCAGCAGAGGTAACTCTGGGTCTTCCTTTCTCGTGGCGGTCCTCATGAGAGCCAGTTTCATCATAGAGCTTGATGGTTTTTGCGACTGCACTTCAAGAAACTTTCAAAGTTCTTGACATTTCCTTATTGACTGACCTTCATGTCTTAAAGTAATGATGGACTGTCATTTCTCTTTGCTTAGTTGTTCTTGCCATAATATGGACTTGGTCTTTTACCAAAGAGTGCTATCTTCTGTATACCCCACCCCTATCTTGTCACAACACAACTGATTGGCTCAAACGCATTAAGAAGGAAAGAAATTCCACAAATGAACTTTTAACAAGGCACACCTGTTAATTGAAATGCATTCCAGGTGACTACCTCATGAAGCTGGTTGAGAGAATGCCAAGAGCTGTCATCAAGGCAAAGGGTGGCTACTTCGAAGAATCTCAAATATAAAATATATTTTGATTTGTTTAACACTTTTCTGGTTACTACATGATTCCATATGTGTTATTTCATAGTTTTGATGTCTTCACTATTATTCTACAGTGTAGAAAATAGTAAAAATAAAGAAAAACCCTGGAATGAGTAGGTGTGTCCAAACTTTGACTGGTACTGTATATATATATATATTTTGTATGTATGTGTTGAGATTTACAGAAAGTTTGTTCATTTGTATGTTCTGGGATTTAGCCAAGATTATTATTTACAGAGGGTATTTGATCTGGCTTCAATTGTTCCTTGACTAGCACCATTCATTCTCACTGTCGATCATTCTGTTATAACTTGTAATGGTAACTGTATATACTGGTGAATTGGGAGAGAGTGAGGTGATTGCAATCTAAGAGCCAACATATTTTTTGCGGCAGTGCTGCTTGCCAGCAGTAATCATCTTTGATTGATTGCGATATTCAAGGGGATATCATCGTTAGGTAACATAGCAGATGCAAAGCATTGAATATTTAAATTAATGCACTTCTAAATGAATTTTCTAACTTTGTCCCAGAAGCATTTAACTGCAGGGCACTCCGACTATGTCCAACATCATATGAAGGAATGGGCCAACCTGATTTAGGGACACAGTGAACAATTGGGAATTTCATCGTAAAACTTTTCTTCCGTCCTCCTTTCTTTTAAAAAAGTGCAGAGGGGAACAAAAGAAATACATCTAGATGGTATTCACTGTAATGTAAATGACATCTGTCTGTTTTCTTCCTTTGGAGACAGATTTGAAGTGCTCAGGGCAAGGTCTCCGTCCATTCATTTGGTAATAGTAAGAGACAGCAAGGTGATTCTGCACGAGGCTTTGACTCTGGTCTAAGAATAAGCATCAGCAAGACATGATGAAAATCTCTCTCAAATGGTACGTACAGTGCATTCGGAAAGTATTCAGACCCGTTCTATTTTTCCACATTTTGTTACGTTATAGCCTTATTCTAAAATTGATTAAATTGTTTTTTTTTCTCATCAATCTCCACACAATACCCCCATAACGACGAAGCAAAAATACGTTTGTAGAAATTTTAGCAAATTTTAAAAGAAAGAAATAGTGAAATATCACATTTACATAAGTATTCAGACCCTTAACTCAGTACTTTGTTGATGCACCTTTGGCAGCGATTACAGCCGCGAGTGCTCTTGGGTATGACGCTACAAGCTTGGCACACCTGTATTTGGGGAGTTTCTTTGCTGGTCATCTATGAACGTTTGAACATCTTGGAGAAAAATCTGGCCTTAATGGCCATGTACTGTTATAATCTCCACCTGGCACAGCCAGAGGGGGACTGGCCACCCCTCAGAGCCTGGTTCCTATCTAGGTTTCTTCCTAGGTTTCTGCCTTTCTAGGGAGTTTTTCCTAGCCACCATGCTTCTACATCTGCATTGCTTGCTGTTTGGGGTTTTAGGCTGGGTTTTCTGTACAGCACTTTGTGACATCTGCTGATGTAAAAAGGACTTTATAAATACATTTGATTGATTGATTGATTATTCTCTGCAGATCCTCTCAAGCTCTGTCAGGTTGGATGGGGAGTGTAATTGCACAGCTATTTTGGGACAAGTCTCTCCAGAGATGTTAGATCGGGTTCAAATCCGGGCTCTGGCTGGGCCACTCAAGGACATTCAGAGACTTGTCCCAAAGCCACTCCTGCATTATTTTGGCTGTGTGCTTAGGGTTGTTGTCCTGTTGGAAAGTGAACCTTCGCCCCAGTCTGAGGTCCTGAGCGCTCTGGAGCAGGTTTTCATCAAGGATCTCTCTGTAGTTTCCTCCGTTCATCTTTCCCTTGATCCTGACTAGTCTCCCAGTCCCTGCCGCAGAAAAACATCCCCACAGCATAATGCTGCCATCACCATGCTTCACCGTAGGGATGGTGCCAGGTTTCCTCCAGGCGTGACGCTTGGCATTCAGGCCAAAGAGTTCAATCTTGGTTTCATCAGACCAGAGAATCTAGTTTCTCATGGTCTGAGAGTCTTTAGGTGCCTTTTGGAAAACTCCAAGTGGGCTGTCATGTGCCTTTTACTCAGTGGTGGAAAAAGTACCCAATTGTCATACTTGAGTAAAAGTAAAGACACCATAAAAGAAAATGACTCAAGTAAAAATTAAAGTCACCCAGTAAAATCCTACTTGAGTAAAATTCTAAAAGTATTTGGTTTTAAATATACTTACAGTGAGGGAAAAAAGTATTTGATCCCCTGCTGATTTTGTACGTTTGCCCACTGACAAAGAAATGATAAATCTATAATTTTAATGGTAGGTTTATTTGAACAGTGAGAGACAGAATAACAACAAAATAATCCAGAAAAACGCATGTCAAGAATGTTATAAATTGATTTGCATTTTAATGAGGGAAATAAGTATTTGACCCCCTCTCAATCAGAAAGATTTCTGGCTCCCAGGTGTCTTTTATACAGGTAACGAGCTGAGATTAGGGGCACACTCTTAAAGGGAGTTTTGTTACCTGTATAAACGGGACAACAACAAAAAAAACTAGATCTCTAAACACGAGACAAAGCATCTGCCAACACATTATCCGACCCCTTTTTGTGGTGGATCTCCAAATTATAATTTTGCACTACAAGTGCCCAACGCATAAGGCGTTGGCTCTGGTTGTACATCCGGTGGAGAAAAACTAAGGGGTTATGGTCAGTATACACTATCACTGGTAATGCAATGGAACCAACATAAACTTCAAAGTACTGCAGAGCTAACAACAAAGCTAGAGCTTCTTGTTCAATGGTGGAATAGTTTGTCTGATATTTGTTAAATTTCCGCGAAAAATAACAGACAGGATGGTCCACTCCACTCTGGTCCGGCTGCAGTAGAACAGCACCAGCACCTCTGGCACTTGCATCTACCTCCAGTTTAAACGGCCGTTCAAAATTTGGCGCAGCAAGAACAGGGGTATTACATAAGAGTGCTTTAGCAGTGTTGAAAGCAGTGTGACAATCTTCAGACCATACACATTTTCTCGCCGGACTGAGCAAATCCGTTAATGGAGCAACTACCGCGGATAAATGTTTACAGAAACTACGGTAGTAGCCAACCATCCCTAAAAAGCGGCGTAGCTCTCTTCTGGTGGTAGGTGCGGGAAATGCATTTATAGCTGAGACCTTGGCATCTACAGGGCGCACCTGACCATGGCCGACCTGTTTACCGAGATAAGTGACAGTGGCCTTCCCAAACTCGCACTTTGCTAAGTTCAGGGTTAGAGAAGCGGCTGCTAGATGTTCACACACTACCCTTAGAGTGTTAACATGATCTGACCACTCAGTTGAATAAATTATCAGATCATCAAGGTAAGCACTACAATTAGGAACTACAGCCAATACAGTGTTAACCAGGCGTTGGAAAGTGGCTGGTGCGTTCCGCATCCCAAATGCCATGACAGCATATTGTAGGAAGTGGTCTGGGGTCACAAAGGCAGCGATGTCGGAGGCACGTGAGGTTAACCTTTTAGAAGATCTAGTTTGGTTACATAAGTAGCAGCACCAACAGTGTCAATGCAGTCATCCAGTCTGGGTAACGCGAACGAGTCAGGCACTGTGACAGCATTGACCTTTCGATAGTCCGTACATAACCTGGATGTCCCATCAGGTTTAGGAACCAGAATGCATGGAGAACTCCAAGGACTTGAACTTGGCATAGCCCGGTTATTCTCCAGCAAATAACCGACCTCATCCCTCATTATCTTTCTTTTAGAGACGTTGACACGATAAGCATGTTGCTTGATAGGTGCAGCGTTTCCAACATTAATGTCATGTTCTAACACATTTGTGCATGTAGGAACATCATTAAAAATACATGGAAAGCTGTGTAATAGCCTCACATTATCATCTGACTGTCAGTCCGTTAAATGAATCAGGCTTCACGGGAGAGACAGCAGCTCTCTGATTTGGGCAATCTAGCACACTGCTGCTGAGTATTGCGCAACTCCAAACCATCTCCGTCCACATCATTAACATGACCTCCCACTACAGCCGCAGCAGCAATAGAGACAGCCAACTCGGCCAGTTTCTCTGGACTGTCTATCTGAGTGACGGGTCCGGTATGGTATGTCTTCAACATGTTAATGTGGCACACACAATATTGGCGTTTTCTATCAGGAGTCTGTATCACGTAGTCAGTTTCACTTAGTTTCTTTTCAATTACATAAGGACCAGAGAAACGTGCTGAGAATGACGCTCCTGGCACAGGCAACAATACAAGAACTTGGTCACCTGGCTGCAGTGAACGAGAAACAGCCTGGTTGTCATAGTGCCGTTTCATACGTCTCTGTGAGGAAGACAGCGCTTCCTTTGCTAGAGCACAGGCACCATGTAGGCGCTCACGAAAGCGACTAACGTAGTCCAACACATTTCCTTTCACACACAACTCTTGTGATAAAAACTGATCCTTAAGGACTTTCATAGGTCCTCTCATGGTGTGTCCAAACACCAGTTCAGCTGGGCTGAACCCTAGGGATTCCTGTACCGTCTCATGGACAGCAAACAAAACTAGAGGAACTCCCTCATCACAATCCTTCTCAGATTCCAAGCAATATTTACGGAGCATAGACTTCAGTGTCTGATGCCAACGTTCAAGCGCACCCTGAGACTCTGGGTGATATGCGCTTGACACACGGTGTGTAACTGACAAGGATTTTAACACTTGTTTGAAATGCTTATAAAGGAAATTCGTACCCTGATCAGTTTGTACCACCTTAGGTAACCCAAAAGTTGAGAAGAATTTGATCAAAGCTTTACTCACCACCGGAGCAGTAATCCTTCGCTGAGGAATGGCCTCTGGGTACCTGGTGGCCACACACATAATCGTCAACAGAAACTGGTTACCAGATTTTGTCTTTGGTAATGGTCCAACACAATCAACCATCACATGCTCGAATGGTTCACCTATGGCAGATATGGGACAAAGAGGCGCGGGAGGAATAACCTGGTTAGGTTTCCCAGTTACTTGACAGGTGTGGCATGTCCGACAGAACTGAGCCACATCTTGTTTTAAACCAGGCCAAAAGAAATGTCGCAAAACCCGATCATAAGTCTTGGTGACTCCCAGATGTCCGGACCACTGTTGATCATGAGCGAGGGATAAAACATTTTGTCGAAAGGCTGGAGGAATCACACGTCATAATTCAAGCTGTCTTCAAGAGGTAGCGCTGACAGAACCTCTTGTGCTTTACCTGTTAATTTACACTGAAGTAATAGGCACCATACCTCTTCGGGCCATTTCAATGCTACTGCTATACGCTCAAAAACACAGAAATAGGAATCAACCTCTGACTCCCTAAACACAGGTACCAAGGTGATCTGTCTACTAATATCAAAAGTAGCAGATGACAAAACTGGTGAGGACGGCTCACTAGCAGGCATAGTATGAGCAGAGACTAACCTCGCTGTTTCTGCCTCCAGTTCCAGTTTACGCATCTCCTGTTCTTGATCAAGTCTACACGTCTCCAGTTCTTGATCAAGCCTACGCGTCTCCTGTTCTACCTCTAGCTTAGACGTCTCCAGCTTTTCTTGCCTGATTTGTGCCCTCTCTTCCGCCTCCATTTGGAGCCGTGTCGAGCGGACATCCATCCTGGCATCACTGTCGGACAGTGGGGAGAGTGGGTCAAAATGGGGCAAAGTGGCTGGAGCCTTAGCCTCGTCCTCAGACACCGACGGGCTTACAGGAGCAGCAACCACATCCCCTACAGGAGCAGCAGACTCAGGCGGCGGTAACTTGCTCGTTCAATAATATCTCTAACACCGCTTTCCTAACTTCTGCTTTCACTAAAACCCTTGGTATGGGTACAGAAAAGTGGTCAGCCAAAGCCTGTAGATCCACTCTACGGCAATTATCAAAAACCTCCCACGTAGGGTTTTCCATAAAGGCATCCAAATCAAAAGTAGCCATCTTAAGCTAGCAACACGAGCCGACGAATACTGAACACAAAACCAGTTAGTCACAGCTGCCAAGCTCAACACTGAACCAGACACTAAACCAATTTGCATGAGTAGCATGGGTATCATTGAGATATATTCCGGACGAGCCCCCACGTTATGTTACGAACCCCGTGGCTTTAAAAGTCTAGGATAGATGGAAAAGAGACCCGTAACATAATTCATGCAAATTAGAATCGTGATATGGAAACTACTGCCCCAGCCGTCAAACATAAAATAGTTAGACTGGGGCAGTAGTCGGCAGAGGAACGGCTGGGGCAATAGTCGGCAGAGGAACGGCTGGGGCAGTAGTCGGCAGAGGAACAGCTGGGCAGTAGTCGGCAGAGGAACGGCTGGGGCAGTAGTCGGCAGAGGAACGGCTGGGGCAATAGTCGGCAGAGGAACGGCTGGGGCAGTAGTCGGCAGAGGAACGGCTGGGGCAGTAGTCGGCAGAGGAACAGCTGGGCAGTAGTCGGCAGAGGAACGGCTGGGGCAGTAGTCGGCAGAGGAACGGCTGGGGCAGTAGTCGGCAGAGGAACGGCTGGGGCAATAGTCGGCAGAGGAACGGCTGGGGCAGTAGTCGGCAGAGGAACAGCTGGGCAGTAGTCGGCAGAGGAACGGCTGGGGCAGTAGTCGGCAGAGGAACGGCTGGGGCAATAGTCGGCAGAGGAACGGCTGGGGCAGTAGTCGGCAGAGGAACGGCTGGGGCAGTAGTCGGCAGAGGGCTGGGGCAGTAGTCGGCAGAGGAACGGCTGGGGCAGTAGTCGGCAGAGGAACGGCTGGGGCAGTAGTCGGTAGAGGAACGGCTGGGGCAGTAGTCGGTAGAGGAACGGCTGGGGCAGTAGTCGAACGGCTGGGGCAGTAGTTGGCAGAGGAACGGCTGGGGCAGTAGTCGGTAGAGGAACGGCTGGGGCAGTAGTCGGCAGAGGAATGGCTGGGGCAGTAGTCGGTAGAGGAACGGCTGGGGCAGTAGTCGGCAGAGGAACGGCTGGGGCAGTAGTCGGTAGAGGAACGGCTGGGGCAGTAGTCGGTAGAGGAACGGCTGGGGCAGTAGTCGGTAGAGGAACGGCTGGGGCAGTAGTCGGTAGAGGAACGGCTGGGGCAGTAGTCGGCAGAGGAACGGCTGGGGCAGTAGTCGGCAGAGGAACGGCTGGGGCAGTAGTCGAACGGCTGGGGCAGTAGTCGGTAGAGAAATGGCTGGGCAGTAATTGTTAGAGGAAATGTCCCTTTGTACACAGAGCGTGCAGAGGGCTCTGTATTTATGGAGAAAAATCTAATTCTACGAACGATGCAGAGGCCCCTCGAACGGCGCTGTAGCCTCCTTGTGAGTGCGGAGCGTGGTTGGTGAATACGGGTGGAACAGCTTGGCTGCATCCCACAGGAGCAGACCTGACAACTATCTGCAGCTGGTGCTGAGAATTGTAATTTTTAAATATTCACATATTTAATCAGCTGAAAGTGCTCTTATGAGAAACCCTCTCTCAGAGGCAGAGGCAGCCCGCTGTTGCAGCCAGTATCAACACAACCACAGCAAGACTGGGCTAGGTTGAGAGGATGCTGTGTGTGTGTGTGTGTGTGTGTGTGTGTGTGTGTGTGTGTGTGTGTGTGTGTGTGTGTGTGTGTGTGTGTGTGTGTGTGTGTGTGTGTGTGTGTGTGTGTGTGTGTGTGTGTGTGTGTGTGTTTTGAGTGAAAATGTTCATGGTCGTTCATAGTCTACATCCAATAGCAGAATTACAATCCTCATTAGACGTGCACTTGGTTGTAAATATGCTCTTAATGGGATATAATAGCTGCATTCCTGTGAAAAGTAATTTTGCAGAACCATACATTTGTGTGTTTCTATATTACCATTCCAACCATAATTATTCCACATTACTCAGATCTGCAATGAAGCAATGAAGGTTCGCATATAAACTAAGTGGACAAAACATTGCTTTCCATGACATAGACTGACCAGGTGAATCCAGGTGAAAGCTATGATCCCTTATTGATGTCACTTGTTAAATCCCCTTCAATCAGTGTAGATAAAGGGAAGGAGACAGGTTAAAGAAGGATTTTTAGGCCTTGAGACAATTGAGACATGGATTGTGTATGTGTGCCATTCAGAGGGTGAATGGGCAAGTCAAAAGATTTAAGTGCCTTTGAACGGGGTATGGTAGTAGATGCCAGGTGCACCGGTTTGTGTTAAGAACAGCAACGCTGCTGGGTTTTTCACACTCAACAGTTTCCTGTGTGTATCAAGACTGGTCCACCACCCAAAGGACATCCAGCCAACTTGACACAACTATGGGAAGCATTGGAGTCAACATGGGCCAGCATCCCTGTGGAACGCTTTTGACCCCTTGTAGAGTCCGTGCCGCGACGAATTGAGGCTGTTCTGAGGGCAAAAGGGGGTGCAACTCAATATTAGGAAGGTGTCCTTAATGTTTGGTACACTCAATGTATAATGATCCATGAGTGTGTAAATCATTTGGATTTCAGTTATTGATGCACAGAAGACAAAGTCACTTTGGATAAAAGTGTCTGCTAAAGAGGTAAGAGATTGAAACATTTTGAGTGGGAAGTTTCCCCTGGAGTATATCATTGTGGGTAAACGTCCTTGGATGCCACAGCTATTGTAGATAAAGTGAGAGCAAAAACAATGTACAGCCTTGCCAGCTGACACTAACAATCAGTATTGCTATTGAACACAGTGTTTTGCTTCTAGTGGAAGTAAAACATCTTCTGTTTTGTTCTCCAAATCGTTTGTGCTAATTACAACAGCAGTGCACTGCAGCAAAACCAAAACATCTCAAAGCAAGTGACATAGACCATGGAAAGAGGGATAATTTGCAAACTAATTTATGCTGATATAAACTGAAAGTAAAATCACACTTCTAATCCAATGACAATATGCTGGTACTAAATGAACAACCACAACCCCGACCTCTTTTTAATCGTTATCGGATTCCTGTCTGGTTTGTCGCTCCCTCTGCCTCATGCAGTGGAGGAGATCTTCGTGGGCTATACTCAGCCTTGTCTCAGGGTAGTAGGTTGGTGGTCTGTTGATATCCCTCTGGTGATGTGGGGGCTGTGCTTTGGCAAAGTGGGTGGGGTTATATCCTGCCTGGTTGGCCCTGTCCGGGGATATCGTCGGACGGGGCCACAGTGTCTCCCGACCCCCCCTCCCCCCGTCTCAGGCTCCAGTATCTATGCAATAGTCTATGTGCCAGGGGGCTAAGGTCAGTCTGTTATATATGGTGTTATTCTCCTGTCTTATCCGGTGTCCTGTGTGAATTTAAGTATGCTCCCTCTAATTCTCTCTCTCTCCCTCTCTCCCTCCCCTCCCGGAGGACCTGAGCCCTAGGACCATGCCTCAGGACTACCTGGCCTGATGACTCCTGGCTGTCCCCAGTCCACCTGATTGTGCTGCTGCTCAAGTTTCCACTCTTCTGCCTGCGGCTATGGAACCCTGACCTGTTCACTGGACGTGCCACCTTGTCCCAGACCTGCTGTTTTCAACTCTCTCTCTCTACTGCACCTGCTATTTCAACCTCTAAATGCCCGGCTATGAAAAGCCAAGTGACATTTACTCCTGATGTACTGACCTGTTGCAACCTCTGCAACTACTGTGATTATTATTTGACCCTGCTGGTCATCTATGAATGTTTGAACATCTTGGAGAAAAATCTGGCCTTGTAATGTTATAATCTCCACCCGGCACAGCCAGAAGGAGACTGGCCACCCCTCTGAGCCTCCTCTCTAGTTTTCTTCCTAGGTTCCTGCCTTTCTAGGGAGTTTTTACATTTGCTTCTACATCTGCATTGCATGCTGTTTGGGGTTTTAGGCTGGGTTTCTGTAAAGCACTTTGTGACATCTGCTGATGTATAAAGGGCTTTCTAAATAACATTTGATTGATTGATTGATTGAATTAAGTGTGTGGCAGGCAGACTGGGTGAAGCAGTGAAAACAACTGGAATAATTGTGTGTTCAGCCTCCCATTAACGATATGGAACTCACAAATAGTCCTGATATTGAGGCAGAGCTACCGAGCTACTGAGGCAACGTCAATTAGCTGGGTACGTCGCTTTAACCTGTCAACAGGATATCTGAGCTGGCTTTTATTACAGAGCACACGGACTGCCTCTTTGAGTGTGAGATCGAGAAGGCATCATATTTCATTATGTGCTGGTGCTGGTGGGGTTTTGGGGGGTTTCTTTTGGTGGCAGGGTAAAAATATGTCCCGGCTGCAGAAGCCATGCAGTCCCCAGACACACAGCATGCCGTGTTGTTTACTGCAGATTAACAAAGGGAAGACAGAAGTCAAGACTGTGACACTGTGAGGTACAGGGAACAAGGTGCCACAACAACACAGCTAGAAAACTATACACAAGAGGAATACGTAAGTAGTCTGGAGGAAGAAAATGAGAGAGAGAGAGAGAGAGAGAGAGAGAGAGAGAGAGAGAGAGAGAGAGAGAGAGAGAGAGAGAGAGAGAGAGAGAGAGAGAGAGAGAGAGAGAGAGAGGGAGAAGTTGGTCACATTAGGAAATACTTTCCCTAAATCCTATACTCTTAGTATAGTGATGCTTGGGTAACCCTATCCTTTCAGACAGTTGAAAAGATGGTAGCACATAGGTGCTCTTTCAAGTCTACAATTAGTCATCAACTCACTGTTTAGACGTTCTAACTGTACATTATTTTATATTTATCTAAATCAATTGTTGTAATTTCCTCTTGTTATCTAAACAGAAGCATCATACCTAGGTAAACACAGAACTAATGAAGCCCTAATGATACAGAAGTTGAATGTCCGCAAGGGTAAGACCATGAATGTCTCACACACACACACACACACACACACACACACACACACACAAAAACATACACACACACACACACAGGCCAAGCCACAACCTGGACTTGGAGGTGTTCTATTTCTGAGGAGAAAAATCACCAACCCATTTGAGACTACCTGTAATCATAAATGTCATGGTGATAAGGACGCATCTTTAGGATTACCATCTTTAGGATTACCATACTTACTCTTATATTTACCAATCTCCTAAAAATACCCTCCCACCAGGCCTCCGGCTGCCAGAGAATCAAACAGGCACAAGTGGTTGTCAAGCTGGTACCATGGAGAGCACCGTGGATTACTCTGTCATACCGCCATAGCATGAGTGACATGGAGGAAGTCAGAGGATTAGTGATGATATCAATACGGATGATGAAGAGCAGTTTAAACATTGTCGTGAAAGATTGTTTACACTGTTTTGAGGGTTCCGATCCACAATCTTGGAAGTCAACAAAACTCCTGATTGGAGAAATTGAAATCATTTTATAGTCAGTTGTACTTTGTGATTTGACCACAAAACTCTACAGTATTGAAATCAGCCCACCATTAGCTCTAATACACTAGTGTAGCACACCATTAGTTCTAATACCCTAGTGTAGCCAATCATTACCTCTAATACCCTAGTGTACCCCACCATTAGCTCTAATAACCTAGTGTACCCCAGCATTAGCTCTAATACCCTAGTGTAGCCCACCGTTAGCTCTAATACCCAGGTGTAGCCCACCATTAGCTCTAATAACCTAGTGTAGCCCACCATTAGTTAAAATACCCTAGTGTAGCCCACCATTAGCTCTAATACCCTAGTGTAGCACACCATTATCTCTAATACCCTAGTGTACCCCACCATTAGTTATAATACCCTAGTGTACACCAGCATTATCTCTAATACCCAGGTGTAGCCCACCATTAGCTCTATTTCCCTGGTGTAGCCCACCATTAGCTCTAATACCCTAGTGTACCCCAGCATTATCTCTAATACCCAGGTGTAGCCCATCATTAGCTCTAATACCCTAGTGTAGCCCACCATTAGCTCTAATAACCTAGTGTAGCCCACCATTAGCTCTAATACCCTAGTGTAGCCCACCGTTAGCTTTGGTAATAATTCAGTATGAGCTAACAGTAACTCTTGGACAAGTTACGCCTCCTGCCCATAATTAGGTTACTGTTTTGTCTCCCCACGGAGCCCGATGTCAGTTGGATAAATCTGGGTATTTATTTCCTGCTACCTGGGGCTGTGTCTGCCTGCCTCTCTCTCTGGGCGTCTGTCACAGCACCTGGAATTAGAAGAATAGGAGAGGAGGGCTAGTGCATTACACACCTGAAGAGGCACCTCATACACTAGGGCCAGACAGATGGAACTGGAAGAGGAGGAGACTAGGGCCAGACAGATGGAACTGGAAGAGGAGGAGACTAGGGCCAGACAGATGGAACTGGAAGAGGAGGAGACTAGGGCCAGACAGATGGAACTGGAAGAGGAGGAGACTAGGGCCAGACAGATGGAACTGGAAGAGGAGGAGACTAGGGCCAGACAGATGGAACTGGAAGAGGAGGAGACTAGGGCCAGACAGATGGAACTGGAAGAGGAGGAGACTAGGGCCAGACAGATGGAACTGGAAGAGGAGGAGACTAGGGCCAGACAGATGGAACTGGAAGAGGAGGAGACTAGGGCCAGACAGATGGAACTGGAAGAGGAGGAGACTAGGGCCAGACAGATGGAACTGGAAGAGGAGGAGACTAGGGCCAGACAGATGGAACTGGAAGAGGAGGAGACTAGGGCCAGACAGATGGAACTGGAAGAGGAGGAGACTAGGGCCAGACAGATGGAACTGGAAGAGGAGGAGGAGACTAGGGCCAGACAGATGGAATTGGAAGAGGGAGGAGGAGACTAGGGCCAGACAGATGGAACTGGAAGAGGAGGAGGAGACTAGGGCCAGACAGATGGAACTGGAAGAGGAGGAGGAGACTAGGGCCAGACAGATGGAACTGGAAAAGGGAGGAGGAGACTAGGGCCAGACAGATGGAACTGGAAGAAGGAAGACTAGGGCCAGACAGATGGAACTGGAAAAGGGAGGAGGAGACTAGGGCCAGACAGATGGAACTGGAAAAGGGAGGAGGAGACTAGGGCCAGACAGATGGAACTGGAAGAGGGAGGAGGAGACTAGGGCCAGACAGATGGAACTGGAAAAGAGAGGAGGAGACTAGGGCCAGACAGATGGAACTGGAAGAGGAGGAGGAGACTAGGGCCAGACAGATGGAACTGGAAATGGGAGGAGGAGACCAGGGCCAGACAGATGGAACTGGAAGAGGGAGGAGGAGACTAGGGCCAGACAGATGGAACTGGAAGAGGGAGGAGGAGGAGGAGGAGGAGACTAGGGCCAGACAGATGGAACTGGAAGAGGGAGGAGGAGACTAGGGCCAGACAGATGGAACTGGAAAAGGGAGGAGGAGACTAGGGCCAGACAGATGGAACTGGAAAAGGGAGGAGGAGACTAGGGCCAGACAGATGGAACTGGAAATGGGAGGAGGAGACTAGGGCCAGACAGATGGAACTGGAAAAGAGAGGAGGAGACTAGGGCCAGAAAGATGGAATTGGAATAGGAAGAGGAGACTAAGGCCAGACAGATGGAATTCCAGTTCCATCTGTCTGGCCCTAGTCTCCTCCTCCCTTTTCCAGGATTGTAACTATTTTGCACTATGTCCTATTTATTGCTTTACCTCCATAACTTACTACATTCGCACACACTGTATATATATGTTCTGTTTGAATTTTTGACTTTATGTTTTGTTTACCCCATATGTAACTCTGTTTTGTTGTTTTTAATCACACTGCTTTGCTTTATCTTGGCCAGGTCGCAGTTGTAAATGAGAACTTGTTCTCAACTGTCTTACCTGGTTAAATAAAGGTTAAATAAAAAATAAATAAAAATAAAAAAAGGGAGGAGGAGACTAGGGCAAGACAGATGGAACTGGAAGAGGGAGGAGGAGACTAGGGCCAGACAGATGGAACTGGAAAAGGGAGGAGGAGACTAGGGCCAGACAGATGGAACTGGAAGAGGAGGAGACTAGGGCCAGACAGATGGAATTGGAAAAGGGAGGAGGAGGAGGAAGAGGAGGAGGAGGAGGAGGAGGAGGAGGAGGAGGAGGAGGAGGAGGAGACAAGGGCCAGACAGATAGAACTGGGAGAGGAGGAGAAGGAGGAGATGTAGGAAAGTATTAGGAATTGAAAAACCTTTTGGAATGTATTAACATCAATCAAAATATGACCACAGACATACGAATACAGGTTTATGGATTAACTATGCAGAAATCGGGTCACAATTTGCATTGTACCAAGCATTGCCATTAGTGTCAGCACAAACCAATCAATAAATCAATCAATCAAATTGATTGATAAAGCCCTTTTTACATCAGGAGTAATTGATGGTAAACCTTATCATGCCCCATTTTCCTTCGAAGCTGAGGTTCCCACTGACCTGCAAGAGTTGAACAATGGGAGACAATAGCTTCTGATATTATCCAGGAGCATTTACTGAGAAGAAAGCCCTCTAAACTGCTGCCGTGCCCGTGAAAGGAGTCAGCCTGTTTTTTTTTTAAGGAGTCAAGAGGAGCTCACTGAACATAGAATTATAGGACATGTCTATTTCTAAAAGAGCCAAATCAATTTAGATAATATGTTCAAAAAGTGTGATTTTGTGCTTAATATGCACATGAACTACATTACTGGGAACGCTTTCACTTAAAAGGAGGAGTGGGAGGAGAGCAGTCAGTCATGATTCAATGGCAGTTATTTCTCTCCAGAGAAGAATAAAAGATGATGAAAATCCTTGTGTCACTCATAAGGCTCTCATTTTAATTCACATCCAATCAGAATAAGAAATCTCACTGTCGGAATATTTATAATTGCCTTCACTAATATGCTACATCTGGTTCCCTTTCATAAGGATAGCATTCGTCTAATGGCAGGAACAGGCATTTAAGTCGACATAAACTTTCTGTCTAGTAAATGTGAACGAAAATACAGCTCAGTGAGAATAAACACATTTAGAACAAGCCAATTACATGAACACTATGCAAATACAAGTGTAAACCTGTTCCGACTGTCACTTACACAAAGTGGTTAATCCCACAATAAACAGTTCTTACTCTGTTGGCTTTGTTTGACTCCTTCCTGTAACAGATATATCCATCAGCTCTGTAGAGGGGAGACTTCTTTAATTATATATTTATTTCATCTTTCATTTATAGCTAAAGAGTTTTTAAATACCACCCACGTCTGTTCCACATCTCCTCAGCTCTCCGGTTGAGACTCAGCTAGGCACTACAGCACCGGCACGGCTGCTGACAGTTCTTTACCTCTGTGATTCATAGATCCAAACCCTGCACATATTGTACATTTCTGTCTGTGTTCTAAATAGGGGGCGGAAGGGGGGGTTGTAGACAGCCACTCTGACAGAGAGTTAAAGTACCCCATACGGCAAACTCTTGGTGAGGCTGGGGAGCTGCTGAGATTATACAGGTTGGAAATCAAATCTGTATGCAGAAGTATGGATTTTATTTTATTTTATCTAGCCATAATAATATTTGGCTACTCAACTTCTATGGACTACTGATTGTAGTTCAAAGTGGAATCCTTTGAAAAGTAGAAATCGATATACTCTTAGAAGAGGATTGAGAAGGTTCTGATGTCTTTGAAAACTGCTCACACAAGCTGCTCACACCATCCATGTTAGACTGCGCAATACAGCTTGCCAAGAATCTGAATTCATATTCAATCAAATCTCACACATAGACAGAGAAAATAATCTCAGTAATGTCACGCCCTGGCTCTAGGGACTCTTTTAAGTTGAGCCAGGGTGTGTAGAATTTATGTTTTGTGCTCGTTGTGTCTAGTCTAGTTTTGGTATATCTATGTTGGCCAGAGTGGTTCTCAATCAGAGGCAACGAGTATCAGCTGTTGCTGGTTGTCTCTGATTGGGAACCATATATATAAACCTCGCATAAACAGCGCCGGAGAAGATGGCTGCCGTTTTACAGCCCTCTAACCAATTGTACTATTATGTGTGTTTTTCCGCGTTATTTGTAATTTATTTTGTACATAATGTTTATGCCATCGTCTCTTATAACCAAAAAGAGCTTCTGGATATCAGGACAGCGATTACTCACCTCGCATTGGACGAAGACTTTTTCTTCAACGAGTCGGACGCGAAGGATATTCTACAGACACCCGGCAAGGCCCAGATCCCCGTCATTCGCCTGAGGAAGAGACGGAGATATCGTGGACGTAGGTCGGGGTGCCTTGTAAGGATCCGACGGCGAGCGAGTAAACTGCCTCTCCCATCAATACTATTAGCCAACGTTCAATCTTTTGAGAATAAAATTGACGATTTAAGATTACGGTTATCCTACCAACGGGACATTAAAAACTGTAATATCTTATGTTTCACGGAGTCGTGGCTGAACGACAACAATGATACCATTCAGCTAGCAGGCTACACGCTACATCGGCAGGACAGAACGGCTGGCTCCGGTAAGACAAAGGGTGGCGGTCTCTGTATATTTGTAAACAACAGCTGGTGTACAAAATCAAATACTAAGGAAGTCTCGAGGTTTTGCTCGCCTGAGGTAGAGTATCTTATGATAAGCTGTAGACCACACTATTTACCAAGAGAGTTTTCAGCTATATTTTTCATAGCTGTCTATTTACCACCACAAACCAATGCTGGCATTAAGATTGCACTGAATGAGTTGTACAAGGCCATTAATCAACAGGAAAACGCTCATCCAGATGCAGCGCTCCTAGTGGCCGGGGACTTTAATGCAGGGAAACTTAAATCCGTTCTACCTAATTTCTACCAGCATGTCAAATGTGCAACCAGAGGGAAAAAAACTCTAGACCACCTTTACTCCACACACAGAGACGCATACAAAGCTCTCCCTCGCCCTCCATTTGGCAAATCTGACCATAACTCTATCCTCCTGATTCCTGCTTATAAGCAAAAACTGAAGCAGGAAGCACCAGTGATTCGGTTAATAAAAAAGTGGTCAGATGACGCAGATGCCAAGCTACAGGACTGTTTTGCTAGCACAGACTGGAACATGTTCCGGGATTCTTCAGACAGCATTGAGGAGTACACCACATCAGTCACTGGCTTCATCAATAAGTGCATCGATGATGTCGTCCCCACAGTGACCGTACGTACATACCCCAACCAGAAGCCATGGATTACAGGCAACATCCGCACTGAGCTAAAGGGTAGAGCTGCCGCTTTCAAGGAACGGGACTCTAACCCGGAAGCTTATAAGAAATCCCGCTATGACCTCCGACGAACCATCAAACAGGCAAAGAGTCAATACAGGTCTAAGATTGAATCATACTACACTGGCTCTGACGCTCGTCGGATGTGGCAGGGCTTGAAAACTATTACAGACTACAAAGGGAAGCACAGCCGCGAGCTGCCCAGTGACACAAGCCTACCAGACGAGCTAAACCACTTCTATGCTCGCTTCGAGGCAAGCAACACTGAAGCATGCATGAGAGCACCAGCTGTTCCGGACGACTATGTGATCACGCTCTCCGTAGCCGATGTGAGTAAGACTTTTAAGCAAGTCAACATTCACAAGGCCGCTGGGCCAGACGGATTACCAGGGCGTGTACTCCGAGCATGTGCTGACCAACTGGCAAGTGTCTTCACTGACATTTTCAACATGTCCCTGACCGAGTCTGTAATACCAACATGTTTCAAGCAGACCACCATAGTCCCCGTGCCCAAGAACTCTAAGATAACCTGCCTAAATGACTACCGACCCGTGGCACTGACGTCTGTAGCCATGAAGTGCTTTGAAAGACTGGTCATGGCTCACATCAACAGCATAATCCCAGAAACCCTAGACCCACTCCAATTTGCATACCGCCCCAACAGATCCACAGATGATGCAATCTCTATCGCACTCCACACTGCCCTTTCCCACCTGGACAAGAGGAACACCTACGTGAGAATGCTATTCATTGACTACAGCTCAGCATTCAACACCATAGTGCCCTCTAAGCTCATCACTAAGCTAAGGATCCTGGGACTAAACACCTCCCTCTGCAACTGGATCCTGGACTTCCTGACGGGCCGCCCCCAGGTGGTAAGGGTAGGTAACAACACATCTGCCACACTGATCCTCAACACGGGGGCCCCTCAGGGGTGCGTGCTCAGTCCCCTCCTGTACTCTCTGTTCACCCATGACTGCATGGCCAGGCACGACTCCAACACCATCATTAAGTTTGCCGACGACACAACAGTGGTAGGCCTGATCACCGACAACGATGAGACAGCCTATAGGGAGGAGGTCAGAGATCTGGCCGTGTGGTGCCAGGACAACAACCTCTCCCTCAACGTGACCAAGACAAAGGAGATGATTGTGGACTACAGGAAAAAAAAGAGGACTGAGCACGCCCCCATTCTCATCGACGGGGCTGTAGTGGAACAGGTTGAGAGCTTCAAGTTCCTTGGTGTCCACATCACCAACGAACTATCATGGTCCAAGCACACCAAGACAGTCGTGAAGAGGGCACGACAAAGCCTATTCCCCCTCAGGAGACTAAAAAGATTTGGCATGGGTCCTCAGATCCTCAAAAAATTCTACAGCTGCACCATCGAGAGCATCCTGACTGGTTGCATCACCGCCTGGTATGGCAACTGCTTGGCCTCTGACCGCAAGGCACTACAGAGGGTAGTGCGTACGGCCCAGTACATCACTGGGGCAAAGCTCCCTGCCATCCAAGACCTCTATACCAGGCGGTGTCAGAGGAAGGCCCTCAAAATTGTCAAAGACTCCAGCCACCCTAGTCATAGACTGTTCTCTCTGCTACCGCACGGCAAGCGGTACCGGAGTGCCAAGTCTAGGTCCAAAAGACTTCTCAACAGCTTCTACCCACAAGCCATAAGACTCCTGAACAGCTAATCATGGCTACCCGGACTATTTGCACTGCCCCCCCACCCCATCCTTTTTACGCTGCTGCTACTCTGTTAAGTATTTATGCATAGTCACTTTAACTCTACCCACATGTACATATTACCTCAACTACCTCAACTAGCCGGTGCCCCCGCACATTGACTCTGCACCGTTACCCCCCTGTATATATAGCCTCCCCTACTGTCACTTTATTTTACTTCTGCTCTTTGTTTTTCTCAACACTTTTTTTTTTTTTGTTGTTGTTTTATTCTTACTTTTTTTGTTTAAAATAAACGCACTGTTGGTTAAGGGCTGTAAGTAAGCATTTCACTGTAATGTCTGCACTTGTTGTATTCGGCGCATGTGACCAATAAAATTTGATTTGATTTGATTTGATTTGATATTTAGTCAGGTGGTTTTCCCACAGTGTTTTTGGGATCTTGTTCCGTGTTGCTTTGTGTTTTGCACCTGTGGACGGCACGTATCGATTTGTTGTTTTGTTCGTGTATCATTTAATAAAGAAGTATGTTCACCTTCCACACTGCGCCTTGGTCCTCTATATCCGACGATCGTGACAGAAGATCCCACCAATACAGGACCAAGCAGCGTGCCCAGGCAGGAGAGGAGAAGCGGCGCCAACCGGGCAGTCGTCGGACAGGCGAGGGGCACCCCCAATAAATTTTTAGGGGGGGGCACATGGCAGGGACGACGGGGCCACTGGAAGCAGATAAGGGGCGAGTTGGTGGACGAGGAGAGAAGGCCACCGGGTTACGGGAGCCATTGGTGTATAGAGGGAAGGAAAATGTAGAGGCACAGCGAGAGGTACTGAAGTGTGTTGCCAGTCCGGTCCGGCCCGTTCCTGATCCCCGTGTAAGGCCAGTGGTGTGTGTTCCCAGTACGGTCCGGCCTGTTCCTGTCCATCGCGCCAAGCCTATGGTGCGCGTCGCCAGCCCGGCCCGGCCTGTTCCTGCTCCCCGCACCAAGCCAATGGTGCGCGTCGCCAGCCCGGCCCGGCCTGTTCCTGCTCCCCGCACCAAGCCAATGGTGCGCGTCGCCAGCCCGGCCCGGCCCGTTCCTGCTCCCCGCACCAAACCTGTGGTGCGCATCGCCAGCCCGGTCCGGCCTGTTCCTGCTCCCCGCACCAAGCTAGTGGTGCGCGTCGCCAGCCCGGCCCGGCCTGGCCTGTTCCTGCTCCCCGCACCAAGCCAATTGTGCGCGTCGCCAGCCTGGTCCGGCCTGTTCCTGCTCCCCGCACCAAACCTGTGGTGCGCATCGCCAGCCCGTGCCCGTTTCACCGGTGCCTGGTCAGGTACCGGTCAGCTGCTCCACACTGGAGCCTGAGCAATCCGCTCCACCGAAGTCCAGTCCAGCTCCAGCCAGTGGGGCTAGACCAGACCAGGGGCACTACGGGGGGGTTAGTAGAGGGTGGTGGTCAAGCCCGGAGCCGGAACCGCCTCCGAGGAGGAATGCCCACCCAGCCCTCCCCTGTTCGGTGATGTTTAGGGGGGGTACTGTCACGCCCTGGCTCTAGGGACTCTTTTAAGTTGAGCCAGGGTGTGTAGAGTTTATGTTTTGTGCTCGTTGTGTCTAGTCTAGTTTTGGTATATCTATGTTGGCCAGAGTGGTTCTCAATCAGAGGCAACGAGTATCAGCTGTTGCTGGTTGTCTCTGATTGGGAACCATATTTAGTCAGGTGGTTTTCCCACAGTGTTTGTGGGATCTTGTTCCGTGTTGGTTTGTGTTTTGCACCTGTGGACGTCACGTATCGTTTTGTTGTTTTGTTCGTGTATCATTTAATAAATAAGTATGTTCACCTTCCACGCTGCGCCTTGGTCCTCTATATCCGACGATCGTGACAAGTAAGCTGTTCATGTCTTTTGTGGAGAGAGCCATGAGATAAAAAGTATTACTTTTCGAGTATTTTCTAAACTAACTGTTACAATCCAAAACAGAAAGTGTTGAGTGTGTTGGTCCGTATATGCACTTTATCGTGGCCAGATTCCGTCGCTAAATCAAACAGTTCTGTTTTTGTCGCCTTTATTTAGTTAGTTTTAGCAGTAAAAGGAGGAAACATTACTTGCTGAACAGGGACGTCTATGGCTGAAGCAAGGTTTCACAGCATTGAGTGAACAGCGAGAGACATTCAACTCAATAGAAATTGCACCCTATCAAGAGAGGTGGAAAGAACATGCATGGTTTATTGTTAGAAATACAGGTAGACCAGAGAGGCCATCTCTGATTGGCAGAGGACCTAATACCCTGACTAGAAACACCTGGACTCCTCACCTGTGTTTCCTACAAAAGTTGTTTCTGGTGTTGCATTTGAACCTGCACACTTAAGAAGGTGAAAGCTGAAACGTCTATGTATGTTACCCTCCTGATTTAGTAAAAATAATACAATCATAGTAATCTTTACGCAACGTCTTTTTGAGTGCGGACCAATCTCAAATGTTTTACTTATTTGAATTCTGGGGTTTTACGCACCAAACACATTTTTGGGAGAGCGCGATAGTCCTCTTTTGATTGGTTTAGAGTTAGAGAAAGGCTTTCCGGGTCCCAAGGTCATAATAATTATAGTAATTTCTCTACAGGGTGAACATAGTCAGTGAATAATGTTCTACTTTATTGTGGTCATTTTAACAACAGACCCATTCAACAGATTCCTGAATGGTTCTGTAATTGCAAATGAACATTAAATGTGTGTGCCCGCTTATTTGCTAGAACCTCAAAGAAACTGTATACGGTCGAGTACGTTTAGCAGAGTGCCTATTTCACTCAACTTGAATCAGTGCCTATCAGACAGTAGGTGGTGTTGCCCGCTTGACCCTATCCCCTCCTCTCTTCTCCAGACCATCTCCGGTGACCTTCTCCCTTACCTCACCTCGCTGATCAACTCATCCTTGACCGCTGGCTATGTCCCTTCCGTCTTCAAGAGAGCGAGAGTTGCACCCCTTCTCAAAAAACCAACACTCGATCCCTCTGATGTCAACAACTACAGACCAGTATCCCTTCTTTCTTTTCTCTCCAAAACTATTGAGCGTGCCGTCTTTAGCCAACTCTCTTGCTATCTCTCTCAGAATGACCTTCTTGATCCTAACCAGTCAGGTTTCAAGACTGGTCATTCAACTGAGACTGCTCTTCTCTGTGTCACAGAGGCTCTCCGCACTGCTAAAGCTAACTCTCTCTCCTCTGCTCTTGTCCTTCTAGACCTGTCTGCTGCCTTTGATACTGTGAACCATCAGATCCTCCTCTCCACCCTCTCCGAGCTGTGCATCTCCGGCGCGGCTCACTCTTGGATTGCGTCCTACCTGACCGGTCGCTCCTACCAAGTGGCGTGGCGAGAAGCTGTCTCCGCACCACGTGCTCTCACCACTGGTGTCCCCCAGGGCACAGTTCTAGGCCCTCTCCTATTCTCGCTATACACCAAGTCACTTGGCTCTGTCATATCCTCACATGGCCTCTCCTATCATTGCTACGCTGACGACACACAACTAATCTTCTCCTTTCCCCCTTCTGATAACCAGGTGGCGAATCGCATCTCTGCATGTCTGGCAGACATATCAGTATGGATGACGGATCACCACCTCAAGCTGAACCTTGGCAAGACGGAGCTTCTCTTCCTCCCGGGGAAGGACTGCCTGTTCCATGATCTCGCCATCACGGTTGACAACTCCGTTGTGTCCTCCTCCCAGAGTGTGAAGAGCCTTGGCGTGACCCTGGACAACACCCTGTCATTCTCCGCTAACATCAAGGCGGTGACCCGATCCTGTAGGTTCATGCTCTACAACATTCGGAGAGTACGACCCTGCCTTACACAGGAAGCGGCACAGGTCCTAATCCAGGCACTTGTCATCTCCCGTCTGGATTACTGCAACTCGCTGTTGGCTGGGCTCCCTGCCTGTGCCATTAAACCCCTACAACTCATCCAGAATGCCGCAGCCCGTCTGGTGTTCAACCTTCCCAAGTTCTCTCACGTCACCCCCGCTCCTCCGCACACTCCACTGGCTTCCAGTTGAAGCTCGCATCTTCTACAAGACCATGGTGCTTGCCTACGGAGCTGTGAGGGGAACGGCACCTCCGTACCGTCAGGCTCTGATCAGTCCCTACACCCAAACGAGGGCACTGCGTTCATCCACCTCTGGCCTGCTGGCTCCCCTACCTCTGCGGAAGCATAGTTCCCGCTCAGCCCAGTCAAAACTGTTCGCTGCTCTAGCACCCCAATGGTGGAACAAGCTCCCTCACGACGCCAGGACAGCGGAGTCACTCACCACCTTCAGGAGACATTTGAAACCCCACCTCTTTAAGGAATACCTGGGATAGGATAAAGTAATCCTTCTACCCCCCACCTTACACCAACCCACCCCCCCAAAAAAAAAATTAAAAAAAATTAAACACAGAAAAAATTACAAAAATAAAACATTGGAAAGTGGTTATCCCACTGGCTATCATAAGGTGAATGCACCTATTTGTATGTCGCTCTGGATAAGAGCGTCTGCTAAATGACGTAAATGTAAATGTAAATCAAGAGTCCACTATGACATGAACAAAGCCTCTCAGGACAAAAGGGCTGTTCAATAACATTTATGACAGACCCCCTACCCTGTTGGTTTATGGGGTATTCTTGTGAAACCATCCACAGCGTCTTTAAAGCGCTTAGTTGACAGTTTGTGAGATGAATAAATGAAGTGACGCATTCTTTAATCCAGTGCGCTGTCCCTGCAGATCCGTCCCAGAACAGCTGTGGGTATTTAACTGTTATCCTCAAATATAATTATTTCAGTTCTGCTCTAGCCTGCTCCCAATCTTCATTACTATTTGCATGGTCCACGGCCACTTCTACTCATCAAGAAGCGCATTACATTATTTAGTAACTGGTAACAATTGAGGGGGCCACTGGTATTGCAGGACCAGAGATGCCATAAAAACCATAAAATGCTGACTGATGGATGAATACGTCATTTAGCCACATGCTGCATCTTTCCATACAGAAGGCCCCACCGCACATCCCTCCTAACACTACGAAGGCCCCACCACACCTCCCTCCTAACACTACGAAGGCCCCACCGCACATCCCTCCTAACACTACGAAGGCCCCACCACACCTCCCTCCTAACACTACGAAGGCCCCACCACACATCCCTACTAACACTACGAAGGCCCCACCACACATCCCTCCTAACACTACGAAGGCCCCACCGCACATCCCTCCTAACACTACGAAGGCCCCACCACACCTCCCTCCTAACACTACGAAGGCCCCACCGCACATCCCTCCTAACACTACGAAGGCCCCACCACACCTCCCTCCTAACACTACGAAGGCCCCACCGCACATCCCTCCTAACACTACGAAGGCCCCACCACACCTCCCTCCTAACACTACGAAGGCCCCACCACATCCCTCCTAACACTACGAAGGCCCCACCACACATCCCTCCTAACACTACGAAGGCCCCACCGCACATCCCTCCTAACACTACGAAGGCCCCACCACACCTCCCTCCTAACACTACGAAGGCCCCACCGCACATCCCTCCTAACACTACGAAGGCCCCACCACACCTCCCTCCTAACACTACAAAGGCCCCACCACACCTCCCTCCTAACACTACGTTAAAAGGTTTAAATTGAAGAGGCGGTCTCTTCCCTCCGTCTTCATTTGTTTTAGAAAAATAAAATAAATAATATGCCATTTAGCAGACGCTTTTATCCAAAGCGACTTACAGTCATGCGTGCATACATTATTAGTTTTTTGTGTATGGGTGGTCCCGGGGATCGAACCCACTACCTTAGCGTTACAATCGCCATGCTCTACCAGTTGAGCTACAGAGGACCACTTAGAAGAAGGGGAGTAGACAGATCTAGGAGTGAAAGAGCACTTTGAGACAGCTGCTTTATTTTATGGTATTTTTTTTTGTCTTCTTTCTTTGTCATCAGTTAAAGTAACATTTATCTTCCTTTAATGTGAACGTTTAAGATCCCTCTTGAAAAGGGCATACTTAATCATTGGCAGTGCAAGCGGAGGACAGAAAAGGAATCTTATATTCCAAGAGCTTTAAATCATACAAGCACATCTAAACATCATTTAAGACCAAGAATAAGAATAAGAGCTCTATACAGTAATCCCCCTGCAGATTGTCAGCTTTCCCCACATCACTAGATAGATGTTCATAAAAAGGAATGCCACTATGCCAAGAATGCCTATTGGGAAACAGTGAGTCACCTACTCTGGCATCGCAAGCATTTTGGAAAGCGTTCAAGAAATCTCCGAGCTGTAATAGCCGTCTGACTCTGAATAAAACAGAAGAGTGAGAGAGAGAGAGAGAGGGGAGAGAAGCTGGGAACTCAGGCCCCTCAGTCTTAAATCAAATCACCACCTGACAAATCAAATAATTCAGGTAAAAACACGACATACACTTAGCTTTCAAGATGGAGCACTAAAGCGCGGTGTCGGTGACAATGTAATCAAGGAGTAAGATGAATGTTTGTTCTCTTAGCTGTTAATTGTTAGTGAGCGAGGCTGTCATCTTTGAGCGGCGATGGTTTAAATGCTAACGAGCTTGTCATGGTGCCATTAACCCTGAAGGCTGAAAAACACTTGAGCTGTGCGAGAAGCTCTCATACCCCTGAGTACTGTCCCCTGATCGTGGACTTCAGGAAACAGCAGAGGGTGCACCCCACTATCCACATCGACGGGACAGCAGTGGAGAAGATGGAAAGCTTCAAGTTCCTTGGCGTACACATCACTGACAAACTGAAATGGACCACCCACACAGACAGTGTGGTGAAGAAGGCGCAACAGAGCCTCTTCAACCTCAGGAGGCTAAAGAAATTTGTCTTGGCACCTAAAACCCTCACAAACTTTTATAGATGCACAATTGAGAGCATCCTGTCGGGCTGTATCACTGCCTGGTACGGCAACTGCACCACCCGCAACCTCAAGGCTCTCCAGAGGGTGGTGCGGTCTGCACAGCGCATTACCGGGGGCAAACTACCTGCCCTCCAGGACACATACAGCACCCGATGTCACATGAAGGCCAAAAATATCATCAAGGACATCAACCACCCGAGCCACTGCCTGTTCATCCCGCTATCCTCCAGAAGGCGAGGTCAGTACAGCTGCATCAAAGCTGGGACCGAGAGACTGAAAAACAGCTTCTATCTCAAGACAATCAGACTATTAAACAGCCATCACTAGCACATTAGAGGCTGCTGCCTATAGACATAGACTAGAAATCACTGGCCACTTTAAGAAATGGAACACTAGCCACTTTAATAATGTTGACATATCTTGCATTACTCATCTCATATGTATATACTGTATTCTATACTTTTCTGCTGTATCTTTGTCCATACCACTCTGTCATTGCTCGTCCATATATGTATATATTCTTAATTAATTCCTTACTTAGATTTGTGTGTATTGGGTATATGTTGTGAAATTGTTAGATATTACTACACTGTCGGAGCCAGAAGCACAAGCACTTCGCTACACCCGCAATAACATCTGCTAAACACGTGTATGTGACCAATAACATTTGATTTGATGCAAATATGGCATAGAGAGGGAGTAATGTATGTGCTGGGGAGGTGGTCATTTTTTATTTAACTAGGCAAGTCAGTTAAGAACAAATTCTTATTTACAATGACGACCTACACCGGCCAAAACCGGACGACGCTGGGCAAATTGTGGGACTCCCAATCACGGCCGGTTGTAATACAGCCTGGAATCGAACCAGGGAGTCTGTAGTGACGCCTCAAGCACTGAGATGCAGTGCCTTAGACCGCTGCGCCACTCGGGAGTAATGTTGGGGAGGTGGTAATGTCGGGGACATGGTAATGTCGGGGACATGGTAATGTCGGGAAGATGGTAATGTCGGGGAGATGGTAATGTCGGGGAGATGGTAATGTCGGGGAGATGGTAATGTCGGGGAGATGGTCATGTTGGGGAGATGGTAATGTCGGGGACATGGTAATGTCGGGAAGATGGTAATGTCGGGGAGATGGTAATGTCGGGGAGATGGTAATGTTGGGGAGATGGTAATGTTGGGGAGATGGTAATGTTGGGGAGATGGTAATGTTGGGGAGATGGCAATGTCGGGGAGATGGCAATGTCGGGGAGATGGTAATGTCGGGGAGATGGTAATGTCGGGGAGATGGTAATGTTGGGGAGATGGTAATGTTGGGGAGATGGCAATGTTGGGGAGATGGTAATGTTGGGGAGATGGCAATGTTGGGGAGATGGTAATGTTGGGGAGATGGCAATGTTGGGGAGATGGTAATGTCGGGGAGATGGTAATGTCGGGGACATGGTAATGTCGGGAAGATGGTAATGTTGGGGAGATGGTAATGTTGGGGAGATGGTAATGTATCAAGCACTGTGAAAAGTATTCCATACAACAAATGACTCAGAGAGACTAGCACTGGAAAACAGCGAGCTTATTTGGAACGCATAACGGAATGAAAGGCCTTCATCTCTGTAACTCTATAAACCCATTTGTCACCATGGCTGAAAATCCAGCGAGATGTGTGGTGGTCTTGATGTTCCCAGTCTCTCCCCAGAGACACACCATCACTTTATTCTCCATTTGATTTGATGATTCACGTCCAGGGGTGATGTGAGGCCCTACAATTAGCATACCTCTCTCTCTCTCTCTCTCTCTCTCTCCCAGTGATGTGTGCATATCACAGCCATGATTTAAAGAGAAAATACATGGGCTTCAACTCTCAACACCAAATCAGACATGAAGAATGGGATTTTCCCTCGTGAAGGTGTCCTCTCCTGTCACAGCGAATAATAGCACGGTAGTAATAACTGGACCATTATGTCCCTCAAATAAAACACACCTGAGGGATGAAATTAGGCTTACACACACACACACACACACACACACACACACACACACACACACACACACACACACACACACACACACACACAGACAGACACACACACGCACAAACACAAGGCCAAAATTAGCACGCCCCTTTCACACTACAGAACCATCTCTTGACAGGCTTATAGTGACAATACAACACAGTCTGAATACAGTAGCCTACTAAAGCAACAGATTGGGGCGCAGTGTGGTAACCATGGAGAACAGCAGTATGGAGGTAAATTTTTCAAGCACACTGGCTGGTTGCATGGCTGCTGGCTGGCTGTTGTCTACAGCTTGCGTGGATTGAGAGATCCCCTGATCATCCAAGCGCCAGAGGGCCTCGGCAGTCAGCACGGCAGCAGGCTGAGAGCCCAGGAAAGGAAAGGTTGAGCTGCACTGTGGAAGCTTTGTTGGTTAATTGCCATGTGACATCTTGGATGTGGGATCTGGAGGGAGGGAGGGGCCTCTGGGACACCAGCAGTTCAAAGTGTGAGCGATGAGGGGGCAATTCAATCAAAGCAAAAAGCCACAGCACTTTGGCCTGCGCTCAGAAACAGATTGGAGGCAGACGAGTCATTAATCATAAATGTGTCCGTTTTGACTAGAGTCAAAAGGGGGCGGCAGGTAGCCTAGTGGTTAAGAGCTTTGGCCCAATAACCGAAAGGCCGCTGGTTTGAATCCCAAAGCAGACTTGGTGAACAATCTCTCTCTGAATAAGAGCGTCTGGTGAAATGTTTATGTAATCACAACGTTTCTGTTGATGTTTGTTGGCAGTAGGCCTA
The DNA here is from genome assembly GCF_020615455.1 of Coregonus clupeaformis. NCBI lineage: Eukaryota > Metazoa > Chordata > Actinopteri > Salmoniformes > Salmonidae > Coregonus > Coregonus clupeaformis. The sequence goes on along the minus strand of NC_059198.1, from coordinate 35,995,006 downwards.
CTTGGTAGTGTTGTGTGTGAAGAATGAAGGCCACTTCCTGATTTGGTTCATAAAAAAATGCTAGCAGCCATGACTGAAATCAAACATTAGTTGGTTTTGGGGTGTGGTTTGATGTGTGTGTTCGCAGGTGGGAAGAGTTAGCCAATTAGCTTTAGTCGGCTGGTGTGCAAACCAATCTCCGGGCTAGTTAGGGACCATCAATAAATTACACAATGTAAATGAGACAACATTTTCATGTTACACACCTTTTACTTTTCTCATTAAATGCTTTTAATATTTGTATATGAATTTCTAAAATGTATAGTTAGCTTGAGGTTTTTAAGTCATTGAAACGTAGAACTATTGGCGTTTTAACATATTGTCCCATGTACATTGTGTAATTTATAGATGGTCCCTAACTAGCCCCATAGGGATATCCAAAGTCAACCCAAATTCACCAAAGGCATCACGATCGGGTCGGGTGAAGATGCACTCCAAGGCCTCCTGTAGCTCAATTGGTAGAGCATGGCGCTTGCAACGCCAGGGTTGTGGGTTCGATTTCCCACAGGGGGGCCAGTATGAAAAATGTATGCACTCACTAACCGTAAGTCGCTCTGGATAAGAGTGTCTGCTAAATGACTTAAATGTAACATGTAATGATTACTTGTGTGCTGCCAGCTGTGAGCAGGATTAAAACAAACCCAACCTTAATTTATATTGTGATGCAGTCAGGACCACAAGTCTCAAAAACTCATTTTTGGATGAGACTGACTTTATGATCAAAATTCTCCTATGTACACTGTAGTACATTTTGACAGTAGAATAAATGTTTGACTCATACCAAAGATGCATAGTATGACAGCAGGGAAAGGTAGCTTTATGTCACTTTCAATACCTCTTTACTTTCCATGCAAAGAACATTGTAGAACAAATGTCAGTATTGAGGTACTGTGGGGATCCCATTATAAAGGTACAGAGCCACACAGAACATCCTCTGTGGACTATCTCTCCTCTGCTCTCCCCCCAGACTTGTAGGGAGAAACTTCCTCACCACACATGACAAGCTAACACCTGTTCCCATTTCCTCTCCCCATCCTCTCTGTACCTCTTGGACCACTGTAGGACAGCTAGACAACCCAGGAGCTCCTTGAGGGATGGGGGAAGAGGCCACCTTTTCAAAACACTCCCCATCTATTTCCTGATGGGCGCCACCTGTTCCTCCCCCCCGCCACCCCACCCGTCTGTGTGAGGGATGGGAGGAGAGAACGCTGTCAATGTCACAGAGAGAGGGAGGGAGAGAGAGATAAGGGAGGGAGAGAGAGATAAGGGAGGGAGAGAGAGATAAGGGAGGGAGAGAGAGATAAGGGAGGGAGGGAGAGATAAGGGAGGGAGAGAGAGATAAGGGAGGGAGAGAGAGATAAGGGAGGGAGAGGATATAGAGTGAAAGAGACAAAGAGTTGGGGAAGAGCGAGAAAGATGGAGAAAGAGGGGAATGAGAGAAAGAGGCGGCGAGTGAGAGAGGGGCAGTCTCTGAGCTACCTGGTGGTTCCAGATGCCAGTCGTTTTAATGGTGCAATTATGTCTGTCTTATGACTCCCACTGGCCCTGGCTCTGCCCTTATGGAAATTACACTGGCAGGGGCTCACACCCACACACATGGTCAACTATTCATGTGCAAACTCATCCCATATTGTATGTGATGAGACATACAGGATGGTGGGTACCAGCTACAGGGATGATCCTGGTGGGTACCAGCTACAGGGATGATCCTGGTAGGTACCAGCTACAGGGATGATCCTAGTGGGTACCAGCTACAGGGATGATCCTGGTGGGTACCAGCTACAGGGATGATCCTGGTGGGTACCAGCTACAGGGATGATCTTGGTGGGTACCAGCTACAGGGATGATCCTGGTGGGTACCAGCTACAGGGATGATCCTGGTGGGTACCAGCTACAGGGATGATCCTGGTGGGTACCAGCTACAGGGATGATCCTGGTGGGTACCAGCTACAAGGATGATCCTGTCTTCCACATGTCAGGTGCTGCGTACACTGCTCAGTGTGCTTAGTGAATACTCCTCTCCATCATGACGACTTTAGTAGTACTTTCCCCTCCTGATCGCTCTGATAGGGAGAGAAACCACCGATCGATCAAACTGTGTTGGGTGTGTTTCACCCTCTCCTAAGACAACGGAGCGGCTGCCATCTGGCAGGGAAAGCTACCGGTCGTAAACTTTACCCACTGCCTGGTAACAGAGGCTGCTAGTGGGATACAGGTGGGTTGGAGATCTTATATGGCCGGATGTGTCTACAATTAGGACCACTCTGTAGCCTAAACTCTAGCAGCCGGATGACTGGTGAGGTTGGAATGATGGAAAGGTATTAGAACGTGACCCTGGATATGAACCAATGTGGGGACATTTGGGGAAACCTCACATATACAGGAGATTAGTCAAATACACAATGTGCAAACTTACCTAAACTGTGTTCATAATTCCAAACGTCAAATGAGTCTGTAGCCCTTTAGTTTAATGTGTGCTTATACCTGTGTATTACCACTGTAATTATTACAGTAACCGCATTGTATTAAAATGTGCTTATACCTGTGTATTAACACTGTCATTATTACAGTAACGGCATTGTATAAATGTGTGCTTATACCTGTATTAATGCTTTAATTATTATTACAGTAACAGCATTGTATTAAAATGTGCTTATACTTGTGTATTAACACTGTCATTATTACAGTAACGGCATTGTATAAATGTGTGCTTATACTTGTGTATTAACAGTGTCATTATTACAGTAACGGCATTATATTCATGTGTGCTTATACCTGAATTAACGCTGTAATTATTACAGTAACAGCATTGTATTAAAGTGTGCACTTAATGTGTTGTGAAATCTGTTATGAAATGTAAAGACATGTTTTTAATTGTATATAACTGCCTTTATTTTTCAAAACACACAATCTACTGGCAGTGAAGCCGCTCAACATCTACATCACATTAGTCGTCTAACAGACTCCCATCCAGAGCGACACACAGAAGCAACCAGGGTCAATGCCTTGCTCAAGGGCACGTCGACAGATCTCCCACAAGGTCATAAACGGGGAACCGAACCAGCGACCCATCACCCACCGGCCCAAGCTCCCAACTGCCAGGCCACCAGGCCTCCAAGATCCACCCCGCAGTTCCCCAAGAGCTGCCCCTCAACCATTTGTTGGTGGCAAGAATTCTGTACAATAATTTTAGCTGAAAAGCACAAAGTCTTGAATGGTTTTATATATCAACTCATACACCCTGTACCATGGAATCGGTACATCAAAAATCTCTTCCCAACTATTTTGAAATTTGTATGGCACAGCTGTCAACATCCTGGTCCTCAAATGAAAATGTCATGTTTTTAATTGTATATACAGTGGGGGAAAAAAGTATTTAGTATGCCACAAATTGTGCAAGTTCTCCCACTTAAAAAGAGGAGAGGGGCCTGTAATTTTCATCATAGGTACACGTCAACTGTGACAGACAAATTAAGAAAAAAAAATCCAGAAAATCACATTGTAGGATTTTTTATGAATTTATTTGCAAATTATGGTGGAAAATAAGTATTTGGTCAATAACAAAAGTTTCTCAATACTTTGTTATATACCCTTTGTTGGCAATGACACAGGTCAAATGTTTTCTGTAAGTCTTCACAAGGTTTTCACACACTGTTGCTGGTATTTTGGCCCATTCCTCCATGCAGATCTCCTCTAGAGCAGTGATGTTTTGGGGCTGTCGCTGGGCAACACGGACTTTCAACTCCCGCCAAAGATTTTCTATGGGGTTGAGATCTGGAGACTGGCTAGGCCACTCCAGGACCTTGAAATGCTTCTTACGAAGCCACTCCACCGTTGCCCGGGCGATTTGGGATCATTGTCATGCTGAAAGACCCTGCCACGTTTCATCTTCAATGCCCTTGCTGATGGAAGGAGGTTTTCACTCAAAATCTCACGATACATGGCCCCATTCATTCTTTCCTTTACACGGATCAGTCGTCCTGGTCCCTTTGCAGAAAAACAGCCCCAAAGCATGATGTTTCCACCCCCATGCTTCACAGTAGGTATGGTGTTCTTTGGATGCAACTCATCATTCTTTGTCCTCCAAACACGACGAGTTGAGTTTTTACCAAAAAGTTCTATTTTGGTTTCATCTGACCATATAACATTCTCCCAATCCTCTTCTGGATCATCCAAATGCACTCTAGCAGTTGATTTCTTCAAACCAAGCTGCTTACCTATTGCAGATTCAGTCTTCCCAGCCTGGTGCAGGTCTACAATTTTGTTTCTGGTGTCCTTTGACAGCTCTTTGGTCTTGGCCATAGTGGAGTTTGGAGTGTGACTGTTTGAGGTTGTGGACAGGTGTCTTTTATACTGATAACAAGTTCAAACAGGTGCCATTAATACAGGTAACGAGTGGAGGACAGAGGAGCCTCTTAAAGAAGAAGTTACAGGTCTGTGAGAGCCAGAAATCTTGCTTGTTTGTAGGTGACCAAATACTTATTTTCCAACATAATTTGCAAATAAATTCATAAAAAATCCTACAATGTGATTTTCTGGATTTTTTTTCCTCAATTTGTCTGTCATAGTTGACCTTTACCTATGATGAAAATTACAGGCCTCTCTAATCTTTTTAAGTGGGAGAACTTGCACAATTGGTGGCTGACTAAATACTTTTTTTCCCCACTGTAACTGCCTTAACTGTGCTTGAACCCCAGGAAGAGTAGCTGCTGCCTTGGCAGGAACTAATGAGGATCCATAATAAACCCCAGGAAGAGTAGCTGCTGCCTTGGCAGGAAGTAATGGGGGTCCATAATAAATAGAAATACAAGGTTGTTTCTACAGTAAGCTTTACTACACCTATAAGATCATCTTCGTGTAAAGCGATGCGAACAAGAATTTCATTTAGAGGAGGTCTGTCACCAAGGCAGTGCCTTCAACTAACGGAGCTAATTGAAGTTCAGACACAGCTAATGCATGATGGATGGTAGAGGAGCCTGGTGGTGAGGTGGGGTGTCAAGGGAATGGCTGGCATGAGATCACAAGCATTAATGGAGCTGAACCTTTCAAATCAAAATCAAATCAAATTTTATTTGCCACATGCGCCAAATACAACAGGTGAAGACCTTACAGTGAAATGCTTATTTAGAAGCCCTTAACCAACAATGCAGTTTAAAAAAAAAAGATGAAAAAAAGTGTTAAGTAAAAAATAGACAAGTAAAAAATAGAAAATAGCAAATAATGAAAGAGCAGCAGTTAAATAAAATAACAGTAGGGAAGCTATATACAGGGGGTACCGGTACAGAGTCAATGTGCGGGGGCACCGGTTAGTCGAGGTAATTGAGGTAATATGTACATGTGGGTAGAGTTAAAGTGACTATGCATAAATAATAAACAGAGATTAGCAGCAGCATAAAAGAGAGGAACACCTACGTGAGAATGCTATTCATTGACTACAGCTCAGCATTCAACACCATAGTGCCCTCAAAGCTCATCACTAAGCTAAGGATCCTGGGACTAAACACCTCCCTCTGCAACTGGATCCTGGAATTCCTGTCGGGCCGCCCCCAGGTGGTAAGGGTAGGTAACAACACATCTGCCACACTGATCCTCAACACGGGGGCCCCTCAGGGGTGCGTGCTCAGTCCCCTCCTGTACTCCCTGTTCACCCATGACTGCATGGCCAGGCACGACTCCAACAACACCATTAAGTTTGCCGACGACACAACAGTGGTAGGCCTGATCACCGACAACGATGACACAACCTATAGGGAGGAGGTCAGAGACCTGGCCGTGTGGTGCCAGGATAACAACCTCTCCCTCAACGTGACCAAGACAAAGGAGATGATTGTGGACTACAGGAAAAAAAAGAGGACTGAGCACGCCCCCATTCTCATCAACGGGGCTGTAGTGGAACAGGTTGAGAGCTTCAAGTTCCTTGGTGTCCACATCACCAACGAAATATCATGGTTCAAACACACCAAGACAGGGGGGGCAATGCAAATAGTATTTCACTCTGCAACCCTGCCTGCCGCTCAAAGACATCTGTTGCCAGCAGGTATCCCCCTCCATCCTTCAGCTCCACCACCTCCTGCCCATGTCCCTTTAAAGAAAGTATTGACAACCCTTTACTTTTTCCACATTTTGTTGTGTAACAGCCTGAATTTAAAATGGATTAAATTGAGATTTTTTTGTCACTGGCCTAAACACAATACCCCATAATGTCAAAGTAGAATTATGTAGAATACCTTTTTCCATATTAATAAAAAATAAAAAGCTGAAATGTCTTGAGTCAATAAGTATTCAACACCTTTGTTATGGCAAGCCTAAATAAGTTCAACAGTAAAAATGTGCTTAACAAGTCACATAATAACTTGCATGGACTCTGTGTGCAAAAATAGTGTTTTACATGATTTGTGCTTAACATGACCCAACACATTATCTGTAAGGTCCCTCAGTTGAGCAGTGCATTTCAAACACAGATTCAACCACAAAGACCAGGTTTTCCAATGCCTCTCAAAGAAGGGCACCTATTGATAAATAGGTTATATAAAATTAAAAGCAGACATTGAATATCCCTTTGAGCATGGTGAAGTTATTAATTACACTTTGGATGGTGTATCAATACACCCAGTCACTATAAAGATACAGGCGTCCTTCCTAACTCAGTTGCCGGAGAGGAAGGAATTAGCAGGGATTTCACCATGAGGCCTTTAAAACAGTTACATAGTTTAATGGCTGTGATAGGAGAAAGCTGAAGGTGGATCAATAACATTGCAGTTACTCCACAATACTAACCTAATTGACAGAGTGAAAAGAAGGACGCCTGTACAGAAATAAAATATTCCAAAACATGCATCCTGTTTGCAACAAGGCGCTAAAATAATACTGCAAGAAATGTGGCAAAACAATTAACTTTTTGTCCTAAGTACAGCGTTATGTTTGGGGTAAATCCAATACAACACATTACTGAGTACCACTCTCCATATTTTCGAGCATAGAGATGGCTGCATCATGTTATGGGTATGCTAGTAATCGTTAACAACTGGGGAGTTTTTCAGGATGTGAATACTTACGTAAATGAGATATTTCTGTATTTCATTTTCTATAAATGTGCAAACATTTCTAAAAACATGTTTTCACTTTGTCATTATGCGGTATTGTGTGTAGATGGTTGAGAAAAAAATATGTATTTAATCCATGTCACGCCCTGGCTCTGGGGACTCTTTAATGTTGAGCCAGGGTGTTAGTTCCTATGTTTAGTTGTTCTATGTGTTTATTCTAGATCGTTTAGATCTATGTTGGCCAGGGTGGTTCCCGATCAGAGGCAGCTGTAGCTCGTTGTCTCTGATTGGGAACCATACTTAGGCAGCCTGTTTTGCACAGTTGATTGTGGGATCTTGTTCCGTAAGGTTTGTTTTGGATTAACCTAGGACTTCACGTATCGTTTGGTTTATTGTTTTGTTCGTGTGTGTACTAAATAAAAGATGTACGCATATCACGCTGCGCCTTGGTCCGCTTCCTCTAGCGATCGTGACAATCCATTTTGAAATCAGGCTGTAACAAAACAAAATGTGGAATAAGTCAAGGGGTATGAATAATAATCTGAAGGCAGTGTATACTGTACGTTGGCTGGCTAATTTGAGTGGTCTTCGTCAGGCCGGTTTGCTGGTGACAAATGGGTGCTGCATGCAGCGCGGCAGATGGCCCGGCCTCCTCATCAATCTGAGGAGCCAGGTGGGTGATGGATGGATGGTTTCTCGGGTTTAAACAGTCTTAACTAAAAACCACACAAAGAAGGAATTTGCTCGGAGACGAGCACCTTTCGTCATAAAAAAGTCTGGTATAAATCGGTGCAAGGAAGAAACGACGCAAGCAAGGATTGAGAGCATGTAGGTTTGATTCTATGACTGAAGGTTTTTGGACTAACAGTGAAGGACATTTCTCCTGGTTTTAGTTCAATTTAAAATTGGGAAAATAATCTAAGAGTCTTATTGAATTGTTTTCTACTTGTTGTTCTGAGATGCTTTTGGAATCATCGCCGAAACAGTAACAGACAAATGTCATCCTTCCATCACTACACTCAAATCAGTGTTTCTGACAAGTATAAAAAAAGATCAGTGCGTAAGTATTGGTGCTGAGAACTTATTTCTAATACTGACTGCTATAAGTCACATCAATGCCACACGGACACCACTGGAAACAACAATCACTGACTGCAAGACTGAGACACTGTGTCACATCGAGACATCGTCAGCTCTATCCCTAGTCTTCGACTCCACTTCCAGAAAATAAAAAGTTATACATTTTGGAAACAGAGAACAGGGAGGGAGGGGAGGAAGAAATAATGAGTCTTTACATGGAGGAATCGCACTTTGACATGCGACCACCAGTGTCTGTTATGAATAAATCATAACGGCTTGGCATTGCGGGCGGAGAGAGAGAGGAAGAGAGACAGAAAACATTGGTGCATCTTTTACCTCAGAAGCCTGGAGAGGCCTGTCAGAGACCGCAGATAAAAAGACTTCACCTCCTTGTCACCATGCAGACTGTGTAAGAGCTGATATGAGACCCAAACCTGACACCATTACCCCCCACCTCCTCATCACCATGCAGACTGTGTAAGAGCTGATCTGAGGTCCAAACCTGACACCATTACCCCCCACCTCCTCATCACCATGCAGACTGTGTAAGAGCTGATCTGAGACCCAAACCTGACACCATTACCCCCCACCTCCTCATCACCATGCAGACTGTGTAAGAGCTGATCTGAGACCCAAACCTGACACCATTACCCCCCACCTCCTCATCACCATGCAGACTGTGTAAGAGCTGATCTGAGACCCAAACCTGACACCATTACCCCCCCCCCCATGCAGACTGTGTAAGAGCTGATCTGAGGTCCAAACCTGACACCATTACCCCCCCCATGCAGACTGTGTAAGAGCTGATCTGAGGTCCAAACCTGACACCATTACCCCCCCCCCCATGCAGACTGTAAGAGCTGATCTGAGGTCCACCTCCTACTCCTCCACAATGGCTCCCTCTTATCACCTTCTGACTTCCAACTCCCTCTTTCCCCCACTCCTCTACACCCCCTAATTCCGTGAACTACCACAGCCACTACACTGGTCCCACCCTTCTGGAAAACATGACTATTTATTTTGCAGCTTTTGAGAACAAAATTAATTCTACAGTCTTAAGAGTGCATTACAAATGTTTCAGAGAACGGCTAGGCAGTACAGCCCTCCGGACCCCGGTGAGGACCAAATGTGGCCACCGGGGCAAAATGACACTACTCTGGGGTCATGATCAGTAGGCATAAAACGGGGAAACGAAGTTCAGGCAATGCCTCCTCAGAAAGTTCTCCTGTTTCATGCCGACTGAACACGACCGAGAAGTCATCCTGTGCATCACAACAGAAGCCTCAGATCACGTATGTGGAAAGCATTGACTTCTACCCAAACAGCTCAAGTTGTACTTCCAAAACATATGGATGATTGACAATTAGAAGAGAGACAGAGTGTTTTAGAATGTACTGTCAGAAAATGAGCTTTGTTTTCATTTATTATAGAAGGAGAAGTCTTTGTTTTGCCCTTCAGTCGATACTATGTGAGAATTAGTCTGTGTTCACACAGGCAGCACAATTTTGATATGTTTTTCCACTAATTGGTATATTGACCAATCACATCAGATCTTTTCACATCAGATATTTTTCAGAGCTGATCTGATTGGTCAAAAGACCAATTAGTAGAACACAGACGGCGGCAGGGTGCCTAATGGTTAAGAGCTTTGGGCCAGTAACTGAAAGGTTGCTGGTTGGAATCCCTGAACCGACTAGGTGAAAATGCTGCCGGTGTACCCTTGAGCAAGGCAATAAACCCTAATTGCTCATGTACGTCACTCTGGATAAAAGCATCTGCTAAATGACTAAGATGTAAATGAAACACCAGAAAGACGAACGGCTGAACGCAGCAGGTGGCCACCATGTGTTATTGATCACCTGCTCAACATTAAGAATCGTTGGGAAATTAACTGAAATTGACAGCTAGAGGCGATACAGTAGGACAAGCCACTGATGTTTAAGTACACTGGACCATTGGTCGCTCTGGTGTGTTTCCTCTAAAACAATGGAAACAAATACTTTTTTTTATAAAAAGTTACCACAGATTCAGAATATAGTTTTTATTTATAATTTATACAAAAACGTCTTTAACTGTATCCAAAATGTGCAATAAATCACTATCGATTCTTCTTCTTCTTCAAAAAAAAAAAAACACTAAAACAATTTTACATTGGAAAAATGTACAATTAACAACAAAATGTAAACTGAAGGGGTGTTTCTTCTAAGGATTTACTAATAGCTACTAATGATCTTTTCCACTGACTAAAACTGTTTACAAATTGCAAATCTACGTTGCTCTCCCAAGATGATAAAAAAAGCATTGTGTGTACATTCATCTAAAAATGGCGACATTCTCTTTCCCCATAGTTTAATACAAGAAAGGCAATTTCATATTCATGAAGCAGCACAAATGTGTAGAACACATAAAAAAAAGGGGTTTTTAATTGTACCAAAGATGTTCGTGATAGGAGCGAGGATAAACAAGATGGGGATAAAACGGGTATTTACCAAATATATTATTGTAAACAATCACCTTCATTTGCAGAGATGCGCAACAACAAACAATATAAATGGGTGAAGCGTGTTAGCTAAGTGCTAAACAACTTATGAATTCAAAATGGTTCAGCCGTTTGAACAAGCATCAACCTCTAAAAATCACACATAAGAAGGCAAAAACTCATAATGAGAATGAACAGAACAAGTCCCAGGCTACTGAAATATCACAGCAGAGAAACACCCATAACTTCTGTGAGTGTTTACCCAATTGGGGACCTGTTTGTCAGGCTCTGCCACACAATAATCAGGGTTCGTACAGAAAGTGGTAAGTAAAATTCAAGCACTAATATTTATTTTCAAGGACCATGAATTTGTAATAGTTCCTATTATGCAATTGTTTCTAGTCGCCACCAGATGGCAGTATATCACCAGAACCTCATGGGGGGAGTACTATTTCATCACTACCTTACAAGTTCTACTCAATAATACGTTATTTCATTACTTATTTATTACATACATGAATGGTAAGTCAGTACTGATGTTGTAATTTGAGTAGTGATGAGCAGAGTTTTGGGACATGCCTACCGGTGAACACATTTCCTATTCGCATTACTACACCATTCCAGCTTAATGACTATTGTATTTTTATTGGGCATTTGGGAATCTACTACTTAATAGCTACGCAAAAGCGTCTTGTTTCCGATTGGCAGCTCTAATGTCGCGGGTCGGGAGAAGGGCGGTGTGAGGAAAACGGAACGTGAACGGCAGCCTCTTGATAAAGCGGAATATCGCGGGCGCCCCGTGAATGAGGCGATTGGTAAAAAAATGCTCTGGAGGTTGTTGCAGAGAAAAAGTCTGGCGCCAGCGCAGGATGCAGAGTTGTGTCTTTCGCCCCCTTCATGTGGCTCTTCAGGGCCGATTCACCCATGCTCGCCATGTCAAAGTCTGACGCATTTTTTTGGCACCTTACACGGTGTGGGTTGGTTGGGTCCAGTGACGTAGTGGTGAAGAAGTACATTTTAAAAAAGGTGGGTAAACTATACTGAACAAAAAATATAAAACGCAACATGTAAAATGTTGGTCCCATGTTTCATGAGCTGAAATAAAAGATCCCAGAAATGTTCCATATGCACAAAAGGCAGTATTGAATCTACATTTGCCTGCTGTTTTAGTTATCGATGTGAGGTTTGGCGGCGCCTAATCAGTCAGTTCTGCACTAGCCTGGCTGAGTGGCAGTGTGGGTGGAATGAGCGAGCTTGCCTGGCAACCAGAGCGCGAAACGTGAGGAAATAACACTCGGTAGTCTGCCTGGAAATTAATTTGCAAGACCAATACATTTTTCTACTATTATTATTCATTAACGTATTTTGTTAATTTTCTGTTCTCTCATTTTAACTCAAGTACTTTTCATGTACCAACTTGAGAAATTGTCTGATTTTCAAGGTATTCCAGTACCTGAATTTCAGAGTGCCAAATTCAAGTACTTTAAGCACCTCAAGCACCTTGTGCGAACCCTGAATAAAAGCAAATCAAAATGGAAATACAACAACTATACGTACATTATAATCAAACAATTAACATTTTCGTTTCACATTTGTTTTCTTCAATTTTACGTTCCACATTCTAGTCATCATCGTTCCTTGATAACCTAGCAACAGTCTTAGATATGACACTTGTATCCCATAGACACAATAACAAAACAACACAAACAATTGAGTTCATTTCATTCTAACAGGTACACCAGCATATACTGTCTGTGCTCTGGAGAGAAATCATACATTGGACTGTGTGTTGACATTTTATTTTGCTGTCATTCGAGGGACAATATTAGTAAGGGGAAACAATGGACATTTACTGGTGAACAGTACGGTGAAGAACCGTGCCAAAAAATGTGGCTTTATCTTTAAGCAAGTGAAGATTGCTTTGTCTTACATGATTCAAAAGATGTGACCTTGCTAAAACATGCATACAGCCATTCCCCTGGTGTAACCTGGAACAAACTGTTAAAAACTAAGGTATCAAACGCCCTAATAGTCCCCAAAATGACAGAGTTGAATGTCACAAGTCAGAGGAAATAAAATTAATATTTAAGACTCCTTGCACACAGAACACCCAGCTGGTGATGGTAATAACTAAGTAGAACAATCCTTCTACACCAGACTGACACATTACCTACATCCTTCATTCCTATACAGTTCAAAGCAATAAAAATGCCAACAAATATTTATGCAACACTTTTGAAACATGGCAACAACGTCTGGTGATCTTATCTAACCTCTGCTGTCCGGGTGTCATGGTAACCACCTTAGATACCAACAGATCTTTACTAACTAGGTCTATGCTATAGATTTCTATCTGCCAAGCTACCAAAGTAGACAGAGATCCTTTTAACATATGTAAAACTGTGATTCCTTGTCAAAGTATCTGTTTTGAAAGCACTTGCACACTGTGTGCTCTGATTTCCCTTTGTTCTGATATAAACAGCCCAGACAGACTGGGAATATGTAGGTTAACATTGACAATAAGCGTGACAGTGGATACATTTTTTTAATGTCAAACTGGAAAACTGCCATGAAGTCGAGAGTATGACAGACAGCGTGACATCACTCATGCAAGTCATTGGGCAAACTTCACACAAAAGCCTGGATCTCATTCTCCATGGAGCAGAACATTACTGCGCTGGGAGGGAATTCTGTCACATACATCTCCCCTCCCACTCCCCTATAGCGCATTCCCAAATATAAGGAAGGGGCTCCAATATTAATCTATTCTGTCTTTTCCCCAAATGCCTCGACCTAAGCCAGCCCCATTTTTTTAGATTCCTTTCACCGGGTTTCCTTAAAATGTGTTTACTGATAAATGTTGCTGTAGAAATGAAAAATGTATTTGTGACTTTCCCTTTTTACAGTTGATACTTTTCTGTCCTGTGTACCGAGTAGGCCTAAGTCTCTACAGCGTCTGACAGTTCAAAGCCCTTCCTGCACACAGAGCTAAAGCATAATGTACAGAACACGGCACTTAGTTGGTCTTAGGGCAGCTTATTTGGCACTCCTACTACAGAAGCAGTTTATCTTCCGGTTTATTGTCAATTACTTAGTTACTGATATTTGCATTTAAAAGCCATGATATTGATGCATGACTATTATGTTGAAGTGCATGGCGACATAGAACCCAGCTTTTATCTATCCTAATAGTACCATTATATAGTGGGAAAGATAAAATCATCTACATGCAACCACGCACAGCTTACGCTTCTTAGTAGCCGTTGTCATTAACCAACTTGATGGATGACAAATAAGGTTGAATTTCATCCTGTTTAAGAACTCAGAAATTAAGAGGATAAAATCAGTTTATGCAACAAACAAACAAATATCTTTGTCAAAAGATACGCCCCATTGCATTTTGAGTTGTTGGAGATTTTTCAAATAAAGCGTCAAAAAAATTTTATATTGCATTTCATTTCATTTCATTCACTGCAGCCTTTTAAGATGTCAAACCCAAGGCAGTTTTATGGTTTCAGTCAGAAGGCTAAATATTGACTTTTTCAGGCTGAACTTGCCATTCTAGCGTTTCCAGTCTACTACAGCAACTGGGAGAGAAATAATGATCTCCATATCGCACTGCTGATAAATGTTGTTTACTGTAACTTAGTCATGCTGCGTACTTCCTGACAGATTCTATGACAGGTCTCTCTGGAGGCTTGGCCACAATGACTTAACCCTTTAACTGAGAAATGGAAGACTGGACACCGACAAAAATAACCAAGGGGTAATCTGAAATGACACCCTATACAGTGCACTAGTTTTAGCTAGCGCTCTGGGCATAAAGAATTGGGCTCCATTTCAGACACAAAGAGACAATGGAACCCAATCGACCGTCTCCAAACTTTGGACGTCTGTAAACCTTTGTTGAATCTCTTAAACTGAACCCAAAAGTGCAAGTTGCTAACATTGTCTGTCCCATCTCATGTCTGTGTCAACCCAGTCAGTAATGCTTCTCCTGCAGGTAGTCTTTCATCTTATTGGGCAAAGGCAGGTTCTGAATCAGGTCAATCCTGGTGTACTGTCTGATCACAAACCGACACAGGTACTGCAGGGAGCGCACGTGCATAAACCGAGACACGGGATTGGTCAGCCTGACGGGGTAGGTGGCGGACCCTGGTAAGCGAGATCTAGAATAACAGAAGGCTCCGGTCTCCGAATCTTTGATGGAGTATTCTATCAGGTCCACCATGGACGTATGTCCCTCCACGTCGGGCTGCTCATAGAAGCTGAAGCGTCCGTTGGAGTGTTCGATGCGGGTGTGGAGGGTCTTGGTCTGGGAGCGGAAGCTCAGGCTGAGGAGGTACCTGTCATCCGAGCTGTCCCTGACTAGGAACGAGCCGTCAGGCAGGTTGACCAGCTTCTCCTCAGCCTCCCAGCGTGTGATGGGCCCCCAGTACCAACCCTGCCTGGCTAGCTTCTTCAGCTCCTTAGTCAGGCTGGTCACCACCATGGGCCCACTGCTCTGGACTGAGTCAAACACCCAGCTCACCCCCGGAGCAGAGTTGGGGTCAAAGTTCAGGTGGTGCCTCACCCGTGCCGCCACATGGCTGTCTGCCCCGCTGAACCTGGAGTAAGTCCTGGGGATGTCGCTGCTGGGTAGCGCGGGCAGGAGAGGGGAGCGCGGGGGAGGAGGTGGGTGTTGTTGAGGGTAGACCCTGTCCCTGCAGCTCTGGAGCATCACACCGTTACAGCCGATGAAGAGGCCGTTCACAGACTGTGACTCCATGAAGAGGTCCGCTGGGAGGTTCAGGTTCAGACCCACCAGATCCTCCTGACTCTGGTGGTCAGCGTGGAGGTGGAGGGAGCTACTGTCCGCCTCCGTCACCACCTCCATGGGCGAGGACCTGTCCAGGCAGAAGGAGTGGGAGACAGAGTGGGACCCCTCTGGGTACATTCCCTCATCTAAAGGCATGGTGTACTGGATGTAGTCCTGCGGCGTGAGGCCCAGGACTACAGGCACGTGTTTGTCAGTGTTCAGGTGCAGCTGGTCTCCGTTCTGGGGCTGCTGGAGGTTCTTCAGGGACTCTGCCTGCTCCTGGAAGATGTCCTCCATCTGAAAGTCATGGTGGTGGAACTCCTTCCGCACGCCGTTCAGGTTGGGGCTGGGGGAATGGACCATGGCTTTAACCTTCACCTCCATTTTGATGCAGGCCTCGTCTGAGGCGACAGGCCGCAGGGGCCAGGGAGACGGGCTGTAATGGTGGCTACGGAGCGACGCTGATCGTAACGGCCGCTGGGCCTTGACCTCGTTGAAGCTGATGGGGACTGAGGAGGAGGAGAAGGTGTCATCATCATCATCATCAGCCGACCCCATGGCCGTCAAGCCACCTTTGAACTTGGCCTTCTGTTTGGCCGACAGCCTCCTCTTCAGAGAACCCATCAGGCTCTCGCTCTTAGACCGGCCCTTGTTGTGTCCCGCCTTCTCCTCTCCCACATCACCAATTCCCAGGTTGCAGCCCGCAAGATCTTTAGTGTAGCAGCCCCCGAAGAGCGAGTCCTCCTTGGAGAAGTCGGCCGCTAGCGACGGCTGCTGGAGCGTGACAAAGTCCCCCCCATTTTCCTCCTTGACCTTGATGTTGAGAGACTTGCGGATGGTCTTAAGGCTGATTTTCTTCATTCTGAATGGCCCTCCTTGGCAGGGGCGGGGAGCTGGGCATGGAAATGGGACGGCTACTCTCCTCCTGGAGTCCTGAAGAAGGTGCTGCTATCCACAGAGTCCTCCCATCAGGCTGGAGACAGCTGGTCGTACACACTGCAGAGCGCTCATCCCCTTGGAGGAAACACAAATAAACACATCACTACAGTTCCACTTTATTTGTTCTTCATGATACAGTTATTTAAGTGTTTCTCGTACCAAATAATATGTTTATATCATTATTGTATGGGACAACATTACAGTTCCTTTACCTACATTATATTGGTAATCAATAACCCTCATTCGATGCAATGCAGATAATCCTGGTACAACACATGCATGCCTCTACAGACGTTTCAAGACACACCCTGATGTTTACTGATAAGCTTACCTTTTAATATTTGTGCACAGTGTACAGAGTGATTACTCACCATTGCATGACTATCGGTGACTCAGTTGGACTAATGTTCCATCAGCTTTCCCTTGTCCTAGAAATACAAATTTGATCATGTTGTATCTGATAGCAATATTGTGGGGATTTAAAATAGACCTACATTTTGATTTAAATACATTTGTTTGTAGGTACAACTATGAATGTCACCATAGTCACTACTGACATAGCAGTAACTTTTTCAGAAAATGATTTAGCAGTAGTTAACCTGGTGCCTTTACACGTTACTTTTACAGTGTTCATCAAGCTATTGTGGGCAGATTATTATTGCAGACTGTTTAAAAATGAAATGGTGTTGTTCGCTAGCCAGCTAAAATATGAACAGAATGAATGCCCATAGCTAGGTAGGCTATGTAACGGTAGTTAGCTAGCTATAAAGTTAGTTAGCTTATTGATTACGTTTCTAACCTCAAATGTCATGTTTTGACAATACATACAGTAGCTAATGACATTGAACAAAAATATAAACGCAACATGTTAAGTGCTGTTCCCATGTTTCATGAGCTGAAATAAAAGATCCCAGAAATGTTACATACGCACAAAAAGCATTTCTCTCAAATTTTGTGCACACATTTGTTTACATCCCTGTTAGTGAGCATTTCTCCTTTGCCAAGATAATCCATCCACCTGTCAAGTGTGGCATATAAAGAAGCTGATTAAAGAGCATGATCATTACACAGGTGCACCTTGTGCTGGGGACAATAAAAAGCCACTCTAAAATGTGCAGTTTTGGCACACAACTCCACAGATGTCTCAAGTTTTGAGGGAGCGTGCAATTGGCATGCTGACTGCAGATGCATATCTGTATTTCCAGTCGTGAAATCCATAGACTAGGGCCTAATTAATTTATTTCAATTGACTGATTTCCTCATATGAACTGTAACTCAGTAAAATCTTTGAAATTGTTCCATTTATAGTTTAGTTCAGTTTCCTTTCACTGCTATTAAACAACTTGCCAAGTTGGCCGTTTTGCTAAACTGCATGTTCTGGTCTGTGCCAGCTGCCAAATTACCAATGTTGGCCAGTTAGCTAATTCGTTAGCTACGAAGCTAATAGCTAGCTAGCTGGTTAGTTAGCCAGCTGGGCCTACAGTCTTTGGGTCTGCTGGCCATCTCCCTAACTAGCAATTTTTTCGTTGTTAAATCGTTAAGAGAGTACTGTAACCTGAATGGTCTAAACGAATCATAGCTAGGTATCCCAAATACGATGACAGTTTCACCTTGACAGCTGAATATCAATGTAGTAACGGGTAGTCGACAAATGTTATATTGTGTTGACACGTAATACTGAATTTAGTTGTCTCGTGAACCAAGTTAGCTAGCTCACCTAGCCAAATAACGTTACTGTAGCTAGCTAACTTGGCTGCCTAGCTACATTCATTAGCTATTTGAGTCTATAAAACAATCTGTAATAATGTATATTTGGGTACTTACTTCGTTAGATGACCATCTGCATACGTGGTAATGTACACTTTAATTGGGGTTTTTCCGAAATCTGAAAATGTAGCTAACTATTTTAATCCGGAACCGAGCTGAACTAACTTGCTAGCTACTTAGCTTAGCCAGTCGGCTAGCTAGCAAGCTAGCTTTGCAGTCAAAAACATTTCGTGGAAGCAACTGTATCTCGCTAGCTAGAAAAACAAAACAAAAGTCTGTTGTAATGGTTCCTCGTTTTTTAACTTTGTCTGTTTATGTTGTATTGTAATATTTCAATACTTTCTGTCGGCCTCTTCCTCTCTCCCTCTGTTGCCTGTTGAATTGTGGGAGAGAGCAAGCTGATAAATACAGCGAATCACATCCAGCCTCCAGGCTGCTAATGTATGAAACCATTCCCATTCCTTCAGGACATAGCTGGAAGATGGGTCACAGAATGGTGTGTGTGTGTGTAACAAAAATGATCTTATTCTGTTGGCCTACACATTTCCCACACCAATGAATACAGAACACAAACACTGGGGAAAAGCAAGCAATGAAAATGTAAAATAGTATTAAAAAAATGTTTTATTATTGTTGACTGTTTGGTTCTATTGCGCTCACCATACCATTCTGTTTGGTCTTTTCAGGCTCTCAGAATGCACATCATAAGCCCATTCAAACGCCAAGCCCTGAAGGATGTTACAACTAGTAATAATTTGTTCCATGCCAATATTATGAGTCCATTTTCTGTCACCCGCAAAACTAACTTTATTGCTTTTCCTCAAAGCAGTGTTTTAGTTTTAAAAATAATAATAATTTAGGGGGTAGATCAGCTTAATATTGCAGATAGATTGTAACTTCCATCAATGTAATTGTCTGCATCACTTCCAATCCCCCATGTTTATATATATATATATATATATATATATATATATATATATATATATATATATATATATATATATATATGTAACAGGTCAAAGAATTACAGATTTTTGCAACCGTTCATTTTCTATTTTTTATTTTATTTTGTGAGTTGATTTCACCAAAATATTGTATTGTTCAGCATTTCGTGTAGTCTACAGATATTGGGAGAGTTAGTTGTGTAAGTGCGCCCTCTAGAGTTGGTTTGGTTATATGCGGAGGGAGGTCATGCTTTTCTCAGTCTGCATTGTATTCGGCTGGGAGAGGCGGATTCTGGTCGAGGGTAGAGTTTTGAACATTTTCTCTCTTTGATGTTGAACAGATTGAGAGAGTTGTACACAATAAAGTGCCTTCAAGTACGCCAGTGTCTTGTCTTCAGTGCACCGGAACACAACGCAGTAGTCGGCAACGAGCAGACCGCGCCGGCTACATTGGTGCCGTGACCCGGATATCTTCGCTTCAGATCATCGCCAGGGTGATCGCCGGTGGTTGCTGTGACGAGTAGGAACCTCTTCGGAACGTTGACAAGTATAAAGGCTAACATTAATGTGTAAATTGTAGCTCTTAATTGCTTACCTCAGCTACTTCTATCATTGTACCATTTTTTTTCATATTCACATGTTCTGGTGATTCACATATCATTACCATAGTCTATTACAACTTTCTATTTAAAAAAAATAAAATAAAAATGGCTGATGGCAAGGATGCGCAGACACCATTTAGTGTTGGAGATGCTGCAGGGGTAAGCCTGGGGAGGGGCAGGTTTATGAGTATGGTGGAGAGCACGCCGGTTAGGGGTGCTGGTATACTAGGCAGACCTGTACTCTCGTCCACACGCTTACGCACTGATGAATATTCCCCCGCACCACACATGCGTAGCTTAGGAGATGCTCCAGACATTGCAAGCAGCGTTAGTTCAGTGGGCTGTCCTGCATTTTCATACACTCACACCCAAACAGATGAACATTCTCCACGTCAGCCAGTGTCTAGTTCACATGTGAGTTCTGCAGACCTAGGGAGTCTCATCACACAGTTAGCTCATGAAATAGGAGAGAACATTGCTAGCCAATTACAGAGATCTGTTGGTAGTGCAGATAACCAAACCACTCCTACGCCTAGCCTGAACTTAGGATATGGACAGTCTGATTTGAACATGACAGGAGTAAAGTTAGTCATGAAGACAGATGTCAAAGAGCCGCCGTACTTCAGGGGTGATGGAACAGACAAACACACAGTGCATGAGTGGGAAGAGATTATGAGCGTTTACCTGAATAAGAGGGGTGTACACCCGCAAGAGCACTCCCAGGAGATAATGTCAAGACTAATGGGAAAGGCTAGAGACATTGTTAAAGTTACCCTGCGCAGTATGCCATCGCTGCAGCCAGCTGAGAACTCCAAGCTCGTCTTTGATATTCTGAAACAACATTTCAGTGAGTTAACCTACTCCTCTATGCCTTTAGCAGATTTCTATAACACACTTCCTCTGGCTGGAGAAAGTCCCATGGACTATTGGATACGCTTGAACAAGGCTGTGGATGTCGCAGATGAGTGTCTGAGAAGGCAGGGGCGAAACATTGAGGACCCCTCTCACGAAGTCACAATGATGCTGGTGAAACACTGTCCCGACCCCCGCTCTTGCAAGTGTCCTAAAGTGCAAAACAGCTGAAAAGTGGACAGCAAATGAGATTCATGAACACCTCGTTGAACATCAGAGAGAGGCTAGAACAATGTGTCAAGCCAAATCTTATCGGCCAAAGAACATTGGTGCACATGCTCAGGCATTAACCACAGAGACAGTCGCTGCTGAAAACCCAACAGACCTTACTGGTTACCCAAAGGCAATGGGGCTTCCATCCTCTCCTCAGACAGAGAGCATCTGCATGCAGTCTCTCATTGGCTTGCTGGACCGTGTGCTAGAGCAGACGGCACACACAACAGCAGTCGTGCCACCAAGCAGGGGGCCAGCAGCCATTGTTCAGAGTAGATGTAAAGTCTGTCAGTCTGCCGAACATTCAACTACTGCACACTGTAGACAGGCGAACCTCTGTATGGGCTGTTACAAGCCCGGCCACTGGAAGAGAGAATGCCAACAGCGCCGGCCAAGAATTAACGCTCAGCCACAGTTAGCGCACACACCACCTAACTCTGAGCAAGTGGGAGCCAGTTTAAACTAGATAGCTCACATACGGAAAGGGGATGTGTGAGCGTTGAAGATTCAACCCTTGAAGAAAGTGAAGAATTGAAGGAGATGTATGTCAATGTCTGTAAAGCAATGTCTGATAATTGCACGGTAATTGTTCAGAATATTCACAGAGTTGAGACGTTCAGTGAGTTATTTCACGCACCGGTGACAGTTAATGGCTGTGCTCAGTTGCAAGGGCTCCTCGATACAGGCTCAATGGCCTGCACGATAAGTGAAGAGGCAGAGCAGAGACTACTATCGGATAGCGTCTTGACCCCACATCAAGAACTCTCACAGCATATCATCCTTGTTGGCTGTGGAGGAGTACAAGTGCGCCCCAAGTGCATGTATGACATGGAACTAAGTCTGTATGGGGTAAAGTGCATGGTCCCAGTTCTGGTGATCACTGGTCAGAAAGACGACATAATAGTAGGCACCAACATGTTGAAACGTGTACTGCATCAGCTGAAAAACGAGAACAGTTATTGGACACTTATCTCGAGCAACACAAAAGGGTCTCCAGATGGCGAACAGTTTCTAGAAATGATGACCAGTCTCACAAGATGGAGGGGGTGAAGATGTCCCAGGAAAAGTAGGGACAGTGAAGCTAACTCAGGCGGTGACTCTCCTTCCCAAACAAGAGTACCTGCTGTGGGGAAGACTGCCAAGTAATATACCCAAGTCACCTGGGAGTACAGTTATGGTGGAGCCTACAACCTCCAGGTGTGTGCCTCGGGGCATTATGGTGGGGAGAGTGGTAACACCGTTATGGGGAGATGGCTGGACTCCCATGAAAGTCACTAATATCTCAGACAAACCACTCACACTGAAAAGGAACAGCAAGCTTGCGGACGTCTCTACTTGTGTTGCAGCTGAAGATCTCACACTGTTCCAGGGTTCCTGTCAGAGTGATGCTGGCTCTGTTGGAGTGACTCATGTGAAACAGGACGACAACGGTGACCTGAAAGACAGACTGCAGAAGTCTGGTCTAGGAAATGTCGACATTGATCATTGTGAAGCGAGCCCCTCCACCAAGCTCCAACTTGTGACATTGCTGGAGAAATATCAGGATATATTTTCAAAGCATAATCTTGACTGTGGAGAAGCCAAGGGCTTTGCCCATAGGATCCGCCTCACTGACGACCGTCCCTTCCGTCTTCCATATCGCAGAGTGCCGCCAGCCCACTATCAAAAGCTGCGCCAAGTTCTCACCGAGATGGAGGAACAGGAAATCATACGGAAATCAATGAGTGAATATGCTTCTCCACTCGTGATGGTTTGGAAGAAAAATGGCGACCTCCGGATATGCACAGACTTTCGATGGCTGAATGCAAGAACTATCAAGGATGCTCATCCTTTGCCCCATCAATCGGACTGCTTGGCTGCCCTTGGCGGTAATGCTGTCTTCAGCACCATGGACCTCACGTCTGGATTTTATAACTTGCCCATGCATGAGGAGGACAAAAAAGTATACCGCCTTCACAACACCATTAGGCCTGCACGAGTATAACAGAATGCCACAGGGGCTTTGCAACAGTCCAGCGTCCTTCATGAGGATGATGATGAGTATCTTTGGCGATCTTAACTTCAGCAGTCTCTTGTGCTACCTAGATGATCTCTTGATATTTGCCCCCAATGAACAGCAGGCCCTCAGCAGATTAGAGGTTGTTTTCCAGAGGCTACGGGAGCACAATCAAAGTTGAGTCCAAAAAAATGCCATCTGTTGCGGAGATCTGTGAAGTTTCTCGGACACATCGTTGACAGTGACGGTGTTGCTGTTGACCCAGAGAAGGTCGAGGTCATCACCAAAATGTCAAAGAGGGACTTGATGGAAGATGATGGCTGCACTCCTTCAGTTCGCAGAGTGAAGTCGTTCCTGGGGATGGTATTTTATTACCAACACTACATACCAAATTGCTCCTCCATCGCAAAACCCCTGTTTGCTCTCACAGCTGGCCAGAAACGGAGAGGAAAGGCCGGGAAGTACAGTCAGAATGCGGGAGTCTACAGAAAGCTCAAACCTGCGGATTGGACCCTTGACTGCGATTCCGCTTTCGCCGGCCTTAAGGAGAAGCTCCTGAATTGTGTGGTCCTTAGCCATCCAGACTTTACTAAGCCCCTTGGTTTTGTCCATTGATGCGTCTCTTGATGGCCTTGGGGCAGTTCTGTCCCAGATACCAGAAGGAGAAACGAAGGCACGCCCGATCGCCTTTGCCAGCAAGACCCTCACTGGCTCACAAAAGAGGTATCCTGCTCACCGACTGGAGTTCTTGGCGCTCAAATGGAGTGTTTGTGAAAAATTCAGCCACTGGTTGAAAGGCCACACTTTTACAGTGTGGACCGACAATAATCCTTTGACCTATATAATGACCAAACCAAAACTTGACGCTTGCGAACAGAGGTGGGTGGCAAAGCTTTCCCCCTACACCTTCAGTATCAAACACATTCCTGGGGTAAAGAACATTGTGGCAGATGCCCTGAGTAGAGATCCGTTTGCTAAATCAGTGAGCCAAAGGTTGATCAGTGAGCCCTATGGAAGTCTTTTGGCCGAGGCGGAGGGAACCAAAGAGGAGAAAGTCCAAGATCTCTTCCGGAGTAAGACCCAGTGTCTCCAGGCACTTGATGCAGGGTGCTGTGTAACTATGGACCCCACTCAAGACAGGCTGGCCGGCAGTCAAGAACCCTCTCATGTGAAATCTGCTTGTGAAGCTCATGTAGAGTGGGAAAGGGGAGCAGAGATAAGAGCAACACAGTTTCTCAATGTTCTTCCCCAGGCGGTGCCCTCAGAACAAGACACACTTCCAGCCCTCTCCATCGGGCGAGCTGAGGCACAGCCAGGAAATAGATCCAGTTATCAGGGAAGTCCTGCCACTCATTCAGAGGGGTGAGCCACCACCTAGGCGAGGGAGGAGGAGGTTAGCTCTTACGACCCAGACACTGTGCAAGCAGTGGCATCATCTAAAAGTCCAGGACGGAGTCCTATATAGGGGTAACCAAAGACCCATTAAGCAGAGAGAAGAGGTATCAGTTTGTGCTGCCTGCTAGCTTGAAGGCCAAAGCTCTCGCTGGTGTGCATGACTTCGCTGGGCATCAAGGGCAGGCTAGGACAGCACACCTCGCCCGACAGCGTTTCTTCTGGCCGCAAATGGGAAGAGACATCAAGGAATATGTGAAATGCTGCCAACGCTGTATCCTTGCAAAGACCCCTGAACCAGCTGCCCGAGCTCCCTTGGAGAGCATTCGCACTCGGCACCCATGGAGCTGGTGTGCATTGATTTTTGGAGTGCTGAGGACTCTAAGCAAAGATCTGTCGATGTGTTAGTCATAACAGACCACTTTACAAAATTGGCTCATGCCTTTCCCTGCGTAAACCAAACTGCAAAGCAAATAGCGAAGAAGTTATGGGATAACGTATTCTGCATCTACGGTTTCCCAGAGCGAATACATTCTGATCAAGGGGCCAATTTTGAAAGCAAACTCATAGCTGAACTCCTCAGCCTCACAGGGATTAAGAAAACACACACAACAGCATACCATCCCATGGGAAATGGGAAAACCGAAAGGTTCAATAGGACACTTGGCAGTATGTTGCGTGCCCTACCCCTGACAGCTAAGCAACACTGGGCCCAACAGATACAGACTTTGACTTTTGCGTATAATGCCACCACTCATGAAACAACTGGATATCCTCCATTCTATTTGATGTATGGTCGAGTGCCCAGACTCCCAGTAGACATGGTCTTCAAACAAGTCTTGAGGGATCCAGTCGTGGTGAATTATAAGACCTATGCAGAGAAACTGATGGCGAACCTCCATGTGGCTGCCGACATAGCTCAGCAGCATGCGAGGAAAGGACAGCAACATCAAGCTGATGGCTACAACAAGAGAGTTCGTGGAACCCACTTGAACGTTGGCGACCGAGTTTTGTTAGCTAATAAAGCAGAGAGAGGGAAGAGGAAGTTAGCGGATAAGTGGGAAGCCACTATGTATACCATCATAGACCGGAACCCTCAGACTCACGTTTACAAAGTCAGAGACGAAAGTGGGAAAACAAAAGTTGTTCATCGGAATTTGATGTTGGACGTGAGCTTCTTGCCCATGCCAGAACTAAGCGATGAAGAGACGAATGGAGCTGCCTCGGATGTGGCCAGTGAGTTTCAGCCTCCTTCTGTTGATGCTTTGAGTGGCCTAGCAGTAGATGCTTCTGAGGACCGTACATGTTCGTGGTTAAACGCATCCTCTGACTCTGAGTCTATTGGAGAAGCTGATGAGTCTGAGATGGAGAATGAGACGCCCCGCTCTCTGTCCAGGAGGTCTGTTCAGCTGACACCCACGGGAGCCCAGTCTGAAGAGGTCAGAGGCCAAGGGGAAAATGAATGCTCACCTGTGGGAGACTTGTCGGATTCCAGTGACCCCCTGATTTGCACATGACTGACACTGACTCTGTTGCCCCAATTGATGTTCCTGACTTAGATGAGACAGGGTCTTCGGACGTCAATTCACCTGTTACACTGATTGATAGTCAGATACCCCCCAAGTACAAGGGTTTGAAAGTCAGGTTGTCAGAACACGTACTGGCAGGGTTGTTAAGGCAGTCGATCGCTTGATAGAGAACATGGTGCAAAAACCACTCACCAAGGGTTTTGTTACAGGAGTCAGAAGGTCACTGTCTTTCCGTTCTTTATTTTAGATACATTTTTGAGATTAAGATATTTTTCTTTATTACCAGTAGTATGACCTGGGTCATGAGATGTTCATATTGGAGGGAAAGTGTTCCAAGATTTCATATGATGTATAAGGCATCATATTCACTAGAAGGGCAGTAGCCTGATCAACTGCTGTTTTCTTTTAACTTACTTTGTAAGTAGCTTTATACGCTGTATATGGGAAATGGAGTCCCAGGGCTATCTTGGACCAAGTGGACAAGAGATTTATTCTATATGTTTTTGGTTATTTTCCACCCTCGAAGTGTGAAGGATTTTGGTGAAATTAAAGAGGGTGAATGTAACAGGTCAAAGAATTACAGATTTTTGCAACCGTTCATTTTCTATTTTTTATTTTATTTTGTGAGTTGATTTCACCAAAATATTGTATTGTTCAGCATTTCGTGTAGTCTACAGATATTGGGAGAGTTAGTTGTGTAAGTGCGCCCTCTAGAGTTGGTTTGGTTATATGCGGAGGGAGGTCATGCTTTTCTCAGTCTGCATTGTATTCGGCTGGGAGAGGCGGATTCTGGTCGAGGGTAGAGTTTTGAACATTTTCTCTCTTTGATGTTGAACAGATTGAGAGAGTTGTACACAATAAAGTGCCTTCAAGTACGCCAGTGTCTTGTCTTCAGTGCACCGGAACACAACGCAGTAGTCGGCAACGAGCAGACCGCGCCGGCTACATATATACATACATAAACAGTGGGGAGAACAAGTATTTGATACACTGCCGATTTTGCAGGTTTTCCTACTTACAAAGCATGTAGAGGTCTGTACTTTTTATCATAGGTACACTTCAACTGTGAGAGACGGAATCTAAAACAAAAATCCAGAAAATCACATTGAATGATAATTAAGTAATTCATTTGCATTTTATTGCATGACATAGGTATTTGATCACCTACCAACCAGTAAGAATTACGGCTCTCACAGACCTGTTAGTTTTTCTTTAAGAAGCCTTCCTGTTCTCCACTCATTACCTGTATTAACTGCACCTGTTTGAACTCGTTACCTGTATAAAAGACACCTGTCCACACACTCAATCAAACAGACTACAATTTCTCCACAATGGCCAAGACCAGAGAGCTGTGTAAGGACATCAGGGATAAAATTGTAGACCTGCACAAGGCTGGGATGGGCTACAGGACAATAGGCAAGAAGCTTGGTGAGAAGGCAACAACTGTTGGCGCAATTATTAGAAAATGGAAGAAGTTCAAGATGACGGTCAATCACCCTCGGTCTGGGGCTCCATGCAAGATCTCACCTCGTGGGGCATCAATGATCATGAGGAAGGTGAGGGATCAGCCCAGAACTACATGGCAGGACCTGGTCAATGACCTGAAGAGAGCTGGGACCACAGTCTCAATGTCACGGTTCCCTCAGACAGAACCCAGAAGCAGACCAGGACAAGGAGAGTTGAACGAAGGTGAGGGTTTATTACGGATTCAAAAAAGGTGCAGGATAATCCAGGGAACAGAGCGGGCGGCGTGGATGAGTTGTTGAGGGTGCAGGTGTTGGTCCAATGATGGCTCGGCAGCCGCCGACCATCAGGCAGAGGTAGGGTGAGGGTTCCGGACGAGTGACTGGAGATGGAACAAAAACGGAGGTAAGTCAACAATAAACCAACAAGGTACAAAACAACAAAACTAACGCTAGAAGCTCTAGGACTGATACTCTGATAAACCTACTGTTCATGGCTAACGATCCGGCAGGAACTGGATGTTTGGCCAGAGCCTAAGAAGGGTGATGATCAGGACCAGGTGTGCAGATTGCTGATGGGATGCAGGTGCGGAAAACAAGAGAGCTCCCCGGAGCGTTCCCGAACCCTCGGGAAACTGGAGATCACGAACAGGAAAAACTAGTCACCAGACAGGACCCGACTCAGACTGCCGGGATCATTACAGTACCCCTCCGGCAACGCCACCGGGCGGACCTCCCGGAGCGCCAGGATGGAGGCGGTAGAAATCACTGATGAGGTCAGCATCTAGGACCTGTCGCCGCGGAATCCAACTCCTCTCTTCAGGACCATACCCCTCCCAGTCCACGAGATACTGGAAACCCCGGCCCCGCCGTCTGGAATCCATGATGCGACGCACCGTGTAGGCAGGACCACCTCCGATCATCCGAGGAGGAGGAGGAGGAGGCGGAGGAGGCAACAGAGGACTGAGGAAGACAGGCTTGAGGCAGGAGACATGAAAGGTGGGATGGACTCTGAGCGTCCTCGGTAGTTTGAGTCGAACTGCCACTGGATTGATCACCTTCTCCACCACAAACGGACCAATGAACTTCGGTAACAACTTCCTAGACTCAGTCCGTAAAGGAAGATCCCGTGTGGCCAACCAGACCCTATCTCCGATGGTGTAGGTGGGAGCGGGGATCCGGCGACGATTCGCCTGGAGCTGATACCGGTCCGAAACTCTAAGGAGTGCCTTTCTGGCCCGATGCCAGGTCCGGTGGCAACGCGAATATGGGCCTGAACAGAAGGCACTGAGAGCTCCTTCTCCTGAGAAGGGAACAAGGGAGGTTGGTAGCCATACAGGCACTGGAAGGGAGACATCCCAGTGGCAGATGTAGGGAGAGTATTGTGGGCATACTCAACCCAAGGCAACTGAGAGACCCAGGAGGTGGGGTTGGAAGAGACCAGACAGCGTAGCGTGGATTCCATCTTCTGGTTGGCTCTCTCCACCTGACCATTGGATTGGGGGTGAAAACCAGATGTGAGACTGACTGTAGCTCCAATGGCCAAACAGAAGGACTTCCAGACAGCAGAGGTAAACTGAGGGCCACGGTCGGAAACGATATCACTGGGCAAACCGTGGACCCTGAAAACCTCCCCTAACCAGGATCTCGGACGTCTCCGAGGCAGAGGGAAGCTTGGCAATTGGCACAAAGTGGGCGAACTTGCTGAATCTGTCCACGATAGTCAGAACGACCGTGTTCCCCTCAGAAGCGGGCAACCCAGTGACGAAGTCCAGGGCCAGATGCGACCATGGTCGCGGGGAATAGGAAGGGGGTGAAGTAGTCCAGAGCTGGGCCGATTGGTACTCTTATTCTGCGCACACACTGGACAGGCAGCAACAAAACCCCGAGTATCCTCGGCCATGGCAGGCCACCAAAAACGTCTGCGAAGAAACGCCATTGTCCGAGCCACGCCAGGGTGACAAGCCATCTTGCTGGCGTGGGACCATTTGAGGACAGCAGGACGAACCGACTCAGGCACAAACAACCGACCGGGTGGACCGTTACGGGACCGGGCTGAGTCCGAAGGGCCGCCAGCACCTCCTCCTCAATCTTCCACATAACTGCTCCCACGACGCAGTTCCGGGGGAGGATTGTCTCGGTCTTGGACCCACTCTCCTCCGTCTTGGAGAACATCCGGGACAAGGCGTCCGCCTTGCCGTTCTTAGATCCAGGTCGGAACGTCAGGGCAAACTTGAATCGTCCGAAAAACAACGCCCACCTGGCCTGGCCCGGGGAGTTGAGACGTTTAGCCGATTGCACGTAAGCAAAATTCTTGTGGTCAGTCCAGACAATAAACGGTTGCTCCGCCCCCTCCAACCAGTGGCGCCACTCCTCCAAGGCAAGTTTCACCGCGAGAAGCTCCCGGTTACCCACATCGTAATTCCTCTCCGCAGGCGAAAGGCGACGAGAGTAGTAGGCGCAGGGATGGAGTTTACTGTCCGTGGAGCATCGCTGCGACAGGATGGCGCCAACTCCCACATCAGACGCGCTCCACTTCAACGACGAACTGACGGGCCGTGTCCGGTTGAGAGAGAATCGGTGCGTTGGTGAATCGCCTCTTCAAATCCAGAAACGCTCGATCCGCCTCCGGATTCCACTTGAAGGTCCTGATACTGGAAGTCAAGGCAGTTAACGGAGCGGCCACACGGCTGTAATCCCGGATGAATCTGCGGTAGAAATTCGCAAACCCCAAAAATCTCTGGAGCTGCAATCTCGTACCGGGCTGGGCCCATTCCAGAACCGCTCTAACCTTCTCCTGGTCCATCCTAATCTCTCCCCTGGAGATGATGTACCCGAGAAAGGATGTCGTGTGGGCGTGAAACTCGCACTTCTCGGCCTTCACGAACAGGCGATTCTCCAACAATCGCTGCAGAACCTGCCGGACATGCTGGACGTGGTCGGAAGGTTCCTTCGAGAAGATCAGAATGTCATCCAGGTAAACAAACACAAAGAGACCGATCATATCTCTCAGGACGTCGTTCACCATACTCTGGAATACCGCTGGAGCATTGGTCAGTCCAAACGGCATCACCTGATACTCGAAGTGACCCATCGGTGTATTGAAACCCGTCAACCACTCGTCCCCCTCTCTGATCCGGACCAGGTGATACGCATTGCGTAGGTCTAGCTTGGTGAACACCGTAGCACCCTGTAAGGAGTCGAAGGCAGAACTCATCAAGGGCAGGGGATACTTGTTCTTGACCGTGATGTCATTCAACCCCCCGATAATCAATACACGGTCGAAGAGAGCCATCCTTCTTACCCACAAAGAAGAATCCTGCCCCCAGGAGTGATGACGAGGGACGAACGAGACCAGCAGCTAGGGACTCCTTGATGTAGGTCTCCAACGCCTCACGTTCAGGTCGGGAGATACTGTATAACCTTCCCTTGGGGTAGACAGCTCCAGGAACCAGGTTGATGGCACAATCATATGGTCGGTGGGGAGGGAGTGACAGAGCCTTCTGCTTACTGAAAACTTCCCCAAATCGTGATATGTCTCGGGAACCAGGGACAAATCTGGGGGTTTAGCCTCAATCACCTGACTGGGAACCGAATGGGGGCAGGCAGTCTTGAGACAGTTAGCATGACAATCAAGGCTCCAACTCGTTACCTTGCCCGTCACCCAATCGAACGTGGGATTGTGTTCCTTCAGCCAGGGGTATCCAAGGACCAGAGGAACATGGGAAGACGGCAGAATGAAGAATGAAATCATCTCAGAATGATTCCCCGACAACCGCATCTTAACCGGTTCAGTCCTCATCGTGATACGTGCCAGACTACTGCCGTTCAGAGTGGTCGCTTCAATGGCTTCCGGCAATTGCTCCTTGGAAAGCCCCAGCTGTTCCACCAACTCGGCATCAAGAAAGCTTCCATCGGCACCTGAATCGAGAAAAGCGTTAAGCGCTAAGCTCTGATTCCTGTTCACAAGGGTAGCCGAGAAACGGGGTCTGACAGAGGTACTGAGAGGTTGAAACTGGCTCGCTAAAAGTCCTTCCAACTTTAGCGAGCCGGGCAGTTTGACGACCGCCGGGAACAAGTGGAGATGTAATGTCCCGAGCTACCACAGTAGAGGCAGCAGTTGGTCTTACGTCTATGTTGACGCTCCTCCTTGGTTAACCCGTGCCGCCCCACTTGCATGGGTTCAGAATCGGGAGAGAGGACCTCTCCACTAATCCATTGTGGTGGAGAATGATCGACGTGTTCTGGTCCACCACCCGACCCGACTGGGAACTGAGAAGCTGATCGATTGGACGGACCCCATTGCTTCTCCCTCCTTCGCTCTCGGACTCGATTATCCACCCGAATAGACAAGGCTACCAAGCTGTCCAGGTCACTAGGCTCCGGATAGGAGATCAACTCATCCTTGAGCTGCTCCGACAGACCCTGGTAAAGGCCGCTTGCAGAGACTCCTCGTTCCACCCACTCTCCACCGCCAACGTCTTGAACTCGATCACGAAGTCGGCCACGCTGCGAGTTCCTTGGTGAAGCGAAAACAGGCGCCTAGCTGCGTCCCTCCCTCGGACGGAATGGTCGAAGAGCTTCCTCATCTCGGCCGTGAACCCCTGGTATGAAGCCATGCAGGGGTCTTGTCGTTCCCAAACGGCTGAAGCCCACTCCAGCGCTCGACCACGCAGCAACGCAATCACAAAGGCTATCCTAGCCTTGTCTGTGGCATAAGAGTAGGGCTGTAGATCGAACACTAATCCACACTGCATAAGGAAGGAACGGCATCTTCCCAGCTCCCCCTCATATCTATCCGCGTCGGAACCTCGGGCTCACGGAAGGACACAGCTCCAGAAGCGGCAGGCGAGATGGGTGAAACCGGTAGTGGATCCTCCACCGGAAACTTGCGTTGGTTCTGGACCTCCGTCAGACCGGTAGAAAGGTTCCGAACTGACAACGCGATCTCCTGTAGTACCGTGCTATGATGGCCCAACATCTTCTCCTGATGGGTAATGGCATGGCGAACAGAGTCCAGGTCCGCTGGGTTCATTACTGGCCGGATCGTTCTGTCACGGTTCCCTCAGACAGAACCCAGAAGCAGACCAGGACAAGGAGAGTTGAACGAAGGTGAGGGTTTATTACGGATTCAAAAAAGGTGCAGGATAATCCAGGGAACAGAGCGGGCGGCGTGGATGAGTTGTTGAGGGTGCAGGTGTTGGTCCAATGATGGCTCGGCAGCCGCCGACCATCAGGCAGAGGTAGGGTGAGGGTTCCGGACGAGTGACTGGAGATGGAACAAAAACGGAGGTAAGTCAACAATAAACCAACAAGGTACAAAACAACAAAACTAACGCTAGAAGCTCTAGGACTGATACTCTGATAAACCTACTGTTCATGGCTAACGATCCGGCAGGAACTGGATGTTTGGCCAGAGCCTAAGAAGGGTGATGATCAGGACCAGGTGTGCAGATTGCTGATGGGATGCAGGTGCGGAAAACAAGAGAGCTCCCCGGAGCGTTCCCGAACCCTCGGGAAACTGGAGATCACGAACAGGAAAAACTAGTCACCAGACAGGACCCGACTCAGACTGCCGGGATCATTACACTCAAAGAAAACCTTAAAATCCTGCAGCGCACGCAAGGTCCCCCTGCTCAAGCCAACGCATGTCCAGGCCCGTCTGAAGTTTGCCAATGACCATCCGGATGATCCAGAGGAGGAATGGGAGCAGGTAATGTGGTCTGATGAGACAAAAATTGAGCTTTTCGGTCTAAACTCCACTCGCCGTGTTTGGAGGAAGAAGAAGGATGAGTACAACCCCAAGAACACCATCCCAACCGTGACGTATGGAGGTGGAAACATCATTCTTTGGGGATGCTTTTCTGCAAAGGGGACAGGACTACTGCACCGTATTGAGGGGAGGATGGATGGGGCCATGTATCGCGAGATCTTGGCCAACAACCTCCTTCCCTCAGTAAGAGCATTGAAGATGGGTCGTGGCTGGGTCTTCCAGCATGACAACGACCCGAAACACACAGCCAGGGCAACTAAGGAGTGGCTCCGTAAGAAGCATCTCAAGGTCCTGGAGTGGCCTAGCCAGTCTCCAGACCTGAACCCAATAGAAAATCTTTGGAGGGAGCTGAAAGTCCATATTGCCCAGCGACAGCCCCGAAACCTGAAGGATCTGGAGAAGGTCTGTATGGAGGAGTGGGCCAAAATCCCTGCTGCAGTGTGTGCAAACCTGGTCAAGACCTACAGGAAACGTATGATCTCTGTAATTGCAAACAAAGGTTTCTGTACCAAATATTAAGTTCTGCTTTTCTGATGTATCAAATACTTATGTCATGCAATGTGATTTTCTGGATTTTTGTAAAAATTACAGACCTCTACATGCTTTGTAAGTAGGAAAACCTGCAAAATCGGCAGTGTATCAAATACTTGTTCTCCCCACTGTATATGTATACATACATACATACATACATACATACATACATACATACATACATACATACATACATACATATCCTTTAAAAAATATATATTCCCCTTTATTACCTTCCAACCCCACCACCCTTTCTCTAATTGGAGTAAACTAGTGAACAACAATGCTTAGGCCTCTACTTCCAGCTTATAAATTTTACTATATACATTTTATGGACACAGTCAATTTTACAATAATTATATTTTGTTTTTTCTTCTGAACTTCTTCTACCCTCAACCTCTCCGATCATTTTCATGATGTCCATCCGGTTTGCTTCTATATGCCATATCTTTCTAACTGTGCTCTTTCACAAAAGCTCCCAACCTACAACCTATATACTTATTATGGACACAGTATGCTTACATTATTAGTTGTTAGTTATTAGTCCCATCCTTCAACTCCATTCAACACCACCCATCTATCTCTTAACACCATCCATATAGGATTTCTATTTGCCATATATTTTTCAACTGTACTGTGATGTTTTACAAAAGTTCAGAACCTTTCTATTCTCATTGTTTCGACAGATTGTAAATTGAAAATACACATTTTTGCTAAAAGTATTATTATATTATTGATCGATTGACTATGACGTTTCAGATCACCCAGTAATGCTATCTGCAAGGTTAGCTCCAGGTAAATATTGCAATCCTTTAGCCATTCCTGGACCTGTGTCCAAAAACAAACTACAAATGGACAGAACCAAAACAAATGATGTAATGATTCTATCTCTTCGCAGCAAAATCTGCAGAGCTGGGAAGATTGTATCCCCCATATAAATAACATTCTATTGGTAGCAACATTTTTATATAATAATTTAATTTGAAAGATTCTAAGTTTTGAATCCGGTGTCGTTTTGCGTATCAGTTCATAAACACTATGCCATGGGATCGGTACGTCAAAAATCTCTTCCCAACTATTTTGCAATCTATATGGGATGGCTGTCAATCATTTGGTCCTTAAATGAAACTGGTATACTTTTTTTATTTATCACAGTTTTCTTTAACCAATTATGTTCTTTAATGCAAGGCCGACAGACAAGTTCCTTACTTTCTCCCCCTTCCACTTTCCTCTTCCATTTTTGCGGTAAGGCTGCAATTATTTGGTTGTAATTTTGGGTAGAGCAGACATTTCCATATGTTTTTGTTAGCTGCATGTGCAACAACTCCACCAGTCTTACCGATATCATTTTCGAAGATTATACCTTTTTTAAACATTTTGTCCAAAAAAATAATGTTTTTTGTCAATTAGTATATTTGAGTTTAACCACAATATTTGTTGCATTATTTGTTCTGTCGTTTCTGGAGGATTAAATTGAAATTGCAACCAACTTTCTATGGCTTGTTTTAGAAATAGTGATATTTGGGAGATTTCCTTTTCAATAACTGAAAGTGAGAGGTTGTAATCTGAATAAAGGGTAAAAGGCCATTCTTGAACATTGGGTGAGACAATCTTACTAATTTGCTAGAGAACCAGTTCGGATTTAAGTATAACTTTTTTATGACTGAAGCTTTTAGTGATAGGTCTAATGCTTTAATATTTAATAATTTCTGTCCTCTGAATTCATATTCACTATAGAAATAGGCCTATTTAATTTTATCTGGCTTGCCGTTCCAAATAAAATGGAATATTTTTTTCTCATAAAATTTAAAAAACTGTTCGTTAGGCGTAGGCAAGACCATAAGCAAATAGGTAAACTGGGATAATACTAGATAGTTAATCAGGGTGATTTTTCCACAAATTGACAGTTATTTACCTTTCCATGGTAGCAAGATCTTATCTATTTTTGCTAACTTTCTATTACAATTTATTGGAGTGAGATCATTTATTTCCTTTGGGAAATGTATTCTGAGTATATCCACATCACCATCAGACCATTGTATTGGTAAACTACATGGTAATGTAAATGTTTAATTTTTTAGTGATCCAATATGTAATATAGTACATTTGTCATAATTTGGTTGTAATCCAGAGAGGTTAGAAAATGTATCTAGGTCCTCTATGAGGCTGTGGAGGGATTCTAGTTGTGGATTTAAAAGAAAACATGAATCATCAGTGTACAATGACACCTTTGTTTTTAAGCCCTGGATTTCTAATCCCTTGATATTATTGTTGGATCTGATTTTAATAGCTAACATCTCGATGGCCACAATAAATAGACATGCCGATAGTGGACAACCTTGTTTCACTCCTCTTGACAGTTTAAAACTTTCTGAGAAATAGCCATTATTTACTATTTTACACCTAGGGTTACTATACATGATTTTGACCCATTTTATAAGAGATTCTCCAAAATTGAAATGTTCCAGGCATTTACAGTGGGAACAAATATATTTAGTCAGCCACCAATTGACAGACAAATTGAGAAAAAAAAATCCAGAAAATCACATTGTAGGATTTTTAATGAATTTATTTGCAAATTATGGTGGAAAATAAGTATTTGGTCACCTACAAACAAGCAAGATTTCTGGCTCTCACAGACCTGTAACTTCTTCTTTAAGAGGCTCCTCTGTCCTCCACTCTTTACCTGTATTAATGGCACCTGTTTGAACTTGTTATCAGTATAAAAGACACCTGTCCACAACCTCAAACAGTCACACTCCAAACTCCACTATGGCCAAGACCAAAGAGCTGTCAAAGGACACCAGAAACAAAATTGTAGACCTGCACCAGGCTGGGAAGACTGAATCTGCAATAGGTAAGCAGCTTGGTTTGAAGAAATCAACTGTGGGAGCAATTATTAGGAAATGGAAGACATACAAGACCACTGATAATCTCCCTCGATCTGGGGCTCCACGCAAGATCTCACCCCGTGGGGTCAAAATGATCACAAGAACGGTGAGCAAAAATCCCAGAACCACACGGGGGGACCTAGTGAATGACCTGCAGAGAGCTGGGACCAAAGTAACAAAGCCTACCATCAGTAACACACTAAGCCGCCAGGGACTAAAATCCTGCAGTGCCAGACGTGTCCCCCTGCTTAAGCCAGTACATGTCCAGGCCCATCTGAAGTTTGCTAGAGTGTATTTGGATGATCCAGAAGAGGATTGGGAGAATGTCATATGGTCAGATGAAACCAAAATAGAACTTTTTGGTAAAAACTCAACTCGTCGTGTTTGGAGGACAAAGAATGCTGAGTTGCATCCAAAGAACACCATACCTACTGTGAAGCATGGGGGTGGAAACATCATGCTTTGGGGCTGTTTTTCTGCAAAGGGACCAGGACGACTGATCCGTGTAAAGGAAAGAATGAATGGGGCCATGTATCGTGAGATTTTGAGTGAAAACCTCCTTCCATCAGCAAGGGCATTGAAGATGAAACGTGGCTGGGTCTCTCAGCATGACAATGATCCCAAACACACCGCCCGGGCAACGAAGGAGTGGCTTCGTAAGAAGCATTTCAAGGTCCTGGAGTGGCCTAGCCAGTCTCCAGATCTCAACCCCATAGAAAATCTTTGGAGGGAGTTGAAAGTCTGTGTTGCCCAGCGACAGCCCCAAAACATCATTGCTCTAGAGGAGATCTCCATGGAGGAATGGGCCAAAATACCAGCAACAGTGTGTGAAAACCGTGTGAAGACTTACAGAAAACGTTTGACCTGTGTCATTGCCAACAAAGGGTATATAACAAAGTATTGAGAAACTTTTGTTATTGACCAAATACTTATTTTCCACCATAATTTGCAAATAAATTCATTAAAAATCCTACAATGTGATTTTCTGGATTATTTTTCCTCATTTTGTCTGTCATAGTTGACGTGTACCTATGATGAAAATTACAGGCCTCTCTCATCTTTTTAAGTGGGAGAACTTGCACAATTGGTGGCTGACTAAATACTTTTTTCCCCCACTGAATATAACCATTTAAAAAGATATATCTATTAAAATATCTTGCATATCTTTTTTTACCATTAATATGCGTAATAATGTCAGCAGTTCATGCGTAGGATTTTAACATATAACCCGGATTGCCATTGTATTACATTTCATTTTTGACAAGCAATTATTATTTTAGCAAACAATTATTCTGGTTCATCCTATATTCTCCCTAACATCCTTACCCCCTTGCAACAGATGTGGGATAAACACATACGCACATACTTACATACTCTAACACACTCAACCCCTTTCCTCCACAATCAACCATAAAACCAGATGCTCAACGGTTGTTACATCCCAGAGCCCAACTCAAGAAAGGACCTGATTTACGAATGCATATACAAATGCATATAAAGTTACAGCTGTTTGAGAAAGCATGCAAGATTGAGCAGAAATTGACAACAATGTGAGATTTGATTAATCTATTTAATCTATGTCAAGTCCTAGGTGATGGAGATCAGATCCACCCTCTTCGCCTGAGACACAAACACTCTGGTCCCCCGTTGTAACGATTTTTCCCAAGCATCTCCGTGCAGTCAGACCTTTGATTATTTTGTGCCACCTGGGCCACAATGATAAGCCCCCTCTCTGATTGTCAGAGTGTGACCCCCTCCCCATGGGTTACTGCAGCCAATGCTGCCAGCACTGCCACTACCTGGGTGGGGGTACCCCACCAGAATCCCCACCGGCTAGGTACAATGTCGTCAAGGTTCTCATTAGCAGCTTTGAGAATGTCCTTGTATATTATGCTCTCCCATCAGGGGGCTCTGGCTTTGTAGGACCAACACTGCCAGGCAGGCTCAGAATCTTGAGGGGGCGGTGCTGCTCTAGTAGGTCTCTGACCGCATTTATTTTCCTGTTTTTGCTGCATAGAGGCAACTCAGAGCAGGTCCATTAAACAGATGGAGACTTCTCTTTGGTGTATGGGTCGCTCAGGTGGGTGTCTAGGATATAGGGTTGGGGATCGTTCCATCATGATAGGACAATAAAAAATATATTAGATCTATACTATACTTTAAAATGTATATCCTTCATCTGCACAAAATTGAAAGCTCCCTCTCACAACCCCTGCTCACAGACTCATGTTGGTTCTGGGATATGCAACCATTTCCTTTCTCACTCACTTAACGCCACACTTATTCAAACACCAAAAGGCACACCACACCTTCCATCACAATACATCCACATACTGTGCCTTCTATGTCTTCTGTTTGCTATGTTTTTATCTCCACTATGTTGATTGAGTACTTGTGTTCTAATTTAGTTGTATTTGAAGATGTTTTATTTAGCTTGTTATCTTTTCTTGTAATACCGTCTTATCCCTAAAATACTATACCTACTATAAATATGTTTTATTATTACAATCCCTACCATGGCTAGTATTGGGTGTTCCATTATTCGACTCCTCTATTAGAACTTTCAGAATAGCCATGGAGTGGTCTTTGTGTCGCGGAACATTTGGTTGTCAATATACAGTTTATCGACATCAAGAGCAACACGCTTCCCTTATAATCTGTTTTCCTTGAAGATTGGGTACAGAACTTGGCGCCATTCTGCAATCTCCTTCGGGAACTGATCATTCATGCCTATTTTCGTGCCAGCAAGTCTTTTACCTAGGCTTTTAACCATTATTTTGTCCTTAAAATAGGCACATTTGGAAACGATTGGACGCTCATATCTCTGCCCTCTTTGTCCGAAACGGTGTACACGTTCGAGTTGGATTTTATCGACAGCCTCGAGTGGAATCTGCAGCGCTGTAAGAAAGAAGTCCCTCGCTATTCTTTCTGTAATCTCTCCCTCCTTTTCCTGGATACCCGTAAGTACTAGATTTTCTCTCATCGATCTAGTTTGTATATCTAGTAAGGCTTCTCTCAGAAAGTTGTTCTCCTTTTTAAGTTCCTTAACATTTACATTTACATTTACGTTATTTAGCAGACGCTCTTATCCAGAGCGACTTACAAATAGGTGCATTCACCCTATAGCCAGTGGGATAACCACTTTACAATGTTTTTTTTTTTTTTTTTTTAGGGGGGGGGGCTGTCCCTTTTAGTGGCTGTCCCTTTTAGTTTTTTGTATCGCTCTCCATTATCGCAACTTTTCCGTCACTCATTTCCAGACTCGCCTTCAACTCTTTTACATCATTACTGACCAACTCCAGTATGCCCAGTTTGTCATTTATCGACTTCAACAGGTCGCTGTCCACACTTACCAGTCCGAGTGGTGAAAAGCATAAATCATCTGTATCAGTTGACGAGTCGCGTTTTCTCTTGGAGATTGATTCTCCTCATTTATCTTCCGTCATGTTTGAGTGTTGCGTGTTGTTCTAATATTTGTCGATACATTTCTCTAGCCTTATAATTTATTTTGTGTTATTATACAGATTGAACGTTATTACCGTCAAATATATGAAATGTTATTATTTAGTCTAACTTCCTGATATTGAATATTGTTTTTATCTTGAGGTGAATTTTACCTGCTTTGTGTTCAATACGCCATCTTGTTTCAAAGCAGTGTTACTTGGCAAATTATGCAAGTAAGCGCATCCTAATTTGTATTCCGAAACACATCATATTGGGCTGTCCCAATTTTTCAAAACAGTTTTTCTGAGTTACCTTGTATCGGA
Source organism: Coregonus clupeaformis (assembly GCF_020615455.1). Taxonomy (NCBI): domain Eukaryota; kingdom Metazoa; phylum Chordata; class Actinopteri; order Salmoniformes; family Salmonidae; genus Coregonus; species Coregonus clupeaformis. The sequence continues at coordinate 35,954,848 of NC_059198.1, read as the reverse complement.
GCTACCAGCTCAAACTTGAACTAATTAGTGGACTAATTAGTGTCAGTTTTGTTTTAAAGTGGCTCTAATTAATGTTTACTGCTGCTGGCCTAATTTGGGGCCGTACACTGTTGGTTATTATTATGTTTTGTCCACACTGTTAAACTGTCACGCTCATACGAGGCATACCATGGCAGACTTGCTTAGAGGTGCAGACAGACCCTATGCAAACACAGTAATTACTGAACCCTATTTGGGCTTAATCACGCTGCCTAAGCTTGATATGGGCCGAGAGGGAGGTGGTGTGTGTGTGTGTGTGTGTGTGTGTGTGTGTGTGTGTGTGTGTGTGTGTGTGTGTGTGTGTGTGTGTGTGTGTGTGTGTGTGTGTGTGTGTGTGTGTGTGTGTGTGTGTGTGTGTGTGTGTGTGTGTGTGTGTGTGTGTGTGTGTGTGTGTGTGTGTGTGTGTGTGTGTGTGTGTGTGTGTGTGTGTGTGTGTGTGTGTGTGTGTGTGTGTGTGTGTGTGTGTGTGTGTGTGTGTGTGTGTGTGTGTGTGTGTGTGTGTGTGTGTGTGTGTGTGTGTGTGTGTGTGTGTGTGCGTGTGTGCGTGCGCGTGTGTGTGTGTGTTGGGTAGGACAGGGAGAGTTTATGCAAGCACCAAGGACACTGCCAGTAGCAGACCAGAGTGCCATGGTTTTTACAAGTAAAATTAAACCTGACAAAACAAAGTGTTTCTCTAGAGATGGGCTATTTACTCACTGGCAGAATGAGTAAACATGTTGCTAAGAGCCAAAAAGTAGCATTACATTTATTTGAGAGAAAGCAAGCAGTTTTTTGTTAAGTATTGATGTCATCACTGGGTCAAAGGGTAGGCTTTTGTATCAAATGAATTCTGAAGATTTCAATAGACTAAATAATGTCAACACTATCATAATTTGATGAGAGATTAAATATTAACAGGATTATTGGCTGAATAGCACTGCAGTGTACAAGGTAAATGAGGCTTAGGGAGCATTTATTTCTATGACAAGAGATACAAGATCAATATTTCTACAGGATATGAATTTATGTATAAGCACAGGAAGCGAAAAAGAAAATGTCAAGTCAGAACATTCTAGACAACCAGGGAAACCTGTCTTTTAATGAGATACCTCTTCCTTTGTCTCCTCTTCATTCCAAATGAAAGCTGTATCAGCCATAAATTATTTGCTCAATAGGTCTGCGGCATCCTTCAGCTTGACTCAGATCCATCGACTTGACTGCTCTGCCGAGGGGGTTTGTTTCGGGGTCCCAAGGTGCCCACCCTCATATCCTCAACACTTGCAGCGGAGCGGAAGACGGCTACAGCAGGCACGTCAAGCAGAGACGGCGCCGCTGGAACCACTTGGGTTTTTTTTGTTTCAGGAATTACTAAGGAATAACACAGGTGGGGTCTGCGACTTTGCGCCATGCCGGTGCCCGCCGTCACGCCGCCTGCTCTCTCTCTCTCAATGCAGGCAGCTAGGAACATTTATGGAATGGATCATGTTTACCTCTTCAGGCCTACTACTAGGTTTTGTTCTACAGAACCTTTTATGTTATTTTCCAGCCGACGAGAGCAGTTCTGCTGGTTGTTTAGGGTTCAGAGGTCGACCCTGTGCTAAATCAGTCCTTCAAGTCGCCCCAGCACTCCTACGGGAGAGGTTGTAAGAGGTCTTGTAGGATTGGGCTTTAATTACACTTACAACAGTTGTATCCACACTGAATGTAATGAGTCAGCTATAGTAAGACATGAGTTGAATGTTAATACTCTATGTTGTGTGACTGAAAAAGGGATGAACACATCATCAATGTTTGCTTAAGCTTGTAGTCAGAGTGAGATATCTCTTGAACCATGACTGCCACATTATATTATGAATTCTGGTCCTAAATCTTGGTTTCTTATTGCCATATGTTCAATTACAATTATGATATTCAGATGATTGTGCTGATTTAATACAGGTCCAAGCATTACACCATTTGCCTTCATACTCAAAACACCCCAAAACATAATATTTCCCCAACATTATACTGTATTGGCTTATAGCATGTGTACTGTATGTTACGTACCCAGTCTATTTGTGCAGAAAATCCCCAAGGGTACAGCTGTATCAACAAGACAATATTGTAACCACCAACAAGTCAACATGAGTTCACAGTAGCTGGAGGCTGCAACTCAAACGCTACATTTAACACTGCGTGAGCAGATGTTGCAGTTGAGAAAGTGTGATTTTAACCTGACAAAAACATTCAAAGCACAGAATCCTAGCTAACCCAACAGCATCACATAACTGCTCAAACGATGTATGCACGGGTACTCCACTTACATGATAGGGCCTACACATCAAAAGTAGGTCAGCCCGGTGCTGCATGTAAACACAAAAACAAATGTTGTTTACCTTTTAATCTCACCGATGATGTTTATGGTCAGGTCTTCAGACGACGCCTACACCCGATGGGACGGGGAGTTTAACATCAAAGGTTTACCACGACAATGAGACCTGTAATGAGGCCTGTATATGGCCTGGGGTTATGGAGCTTCGGAGCAAATCAACCTGGAGTCAGTCAGTCAGTCAGTCGGTAACATCACATCAATTTCTGCAGTAGGCTACTCTGCCAAGCGCTAGATGGGGTTCTAGAGCTGCTGCTTTATCACATTGTTCGATTCTGAAGAGTTGGTAAACAGATAAACGTGTGTCGGCAATCAAATCAAATTGTATTCGTCACATGCTTCGTAAACAACAGGTGTGGACAACAGTGAAATGCTTTCTTACTGCAACACATTGGAGGAAAGGTTCAAATTACACATTTACTCTGAGCGATGCATTGATGTGGACTAATGGCGATACCAACCATGCCCATGGGTGTATGTCCACATTAGCCTTATGGGGGTGTCCTGATGGGAGCACACCAGTCATAAAAACCCTGACTGGGAGAACTGCCAGAAGCACAAGTTTTACGTTTTAATGTCACGTGCACAAGTACAGTGAAAAGCCTTTCTTGCAAGCTCTAAACCCAACAATGCAGTACTCCATATCAATGTAGCACTACAAATAACAGAACAAAAACACACGAGAAATGAAAATAAGGAAGAAGAAGAACACAAGAAGTAAGCTATAGACAGAGTCAGTTCAAGGGTCAGTTCCAATGCCATATTTACAATTTGCAGGGATAATATTGGTTTGTGGTGTTTAGTAAATGTGAAGGAAATCAACCTACAATTGGTAATGTGAACAGTGCACCTCAGAAAACCATCAGTGCACCTCAGAAAACAAATCATTGCGCTTCTCTCAAGGTTGGCATCTGCTGAGAGCCAAATGCGAAGGTTTGAACATCAGGCTGGGGGGGAATGAGTCGGCAGACTTTGGACCAAAAGGAGGGTGATTACAACAACGATGAGGCTCAGCGAGAGACAAGGGCAGATGACTCACACAACGGCACTGTTGTCATTTATTTGAAGTGAAGTTTTGCTCCCGGCATGCTACTGACGTGAATGACTGATCTAACAGACACACTGACTGGCTGCAAAACAGTTGGAGGTATAGACACTGACTGTCTACAAAACAGTCTCATCACAGACCACACACAGTCTGACTTTTCATTAAAGTATTTTACATCCAGATGAAAGGAACCCCACTCTCTTCTGGGTAAAGAATCTCCCTCAAACTGCCACCACCCTCATGTCCTTTGAACTCCACCAGAGCTGAGGTTGTGTTGTGTTCTTGTTGGACATCAGTTAATTGGAAACATGAAGTGCATTCGGAAAGTATTCAGACCCCTTGAGTTTTTGCACATTTTGTTACGTTACAGCCTTATTCTGAAATGGATTAAATAGTTTTTTTCCCCCTCATCAATCTACACACAATACCCCATAATGACAAAGCAATGATGCTTTGCAGACTCTTGGCATTCTCTCAACCAGCTTCACCTGGAATGCTTTTCCAACAGTCTTGAAGGAGTTCCCACATATGCTTAGCACTTGTTGGCTGATTTTCCTTCACTCTGCCGTCCGTCTCATCCCAAACCATCTCAATTGGGTTGAGGTCGGGGGATTGTGGATACCAGGTCATCTGATGCAGGACTCCATCACTCTCCTTCTTGTTAAAATAGCCCTTACACAGCCTGGAGGTGTGTTGGGTTATTGTCCTGTTGAAAAACAAATGATAGTCCCAATAAGCCCATACCTGATGGGATGGCTTATCGCTGTAGAATGCTGTGGTAGCCATGCTGGTTAAGTGTGCCTAGAATTCTAAATAAATCACAGACAGTGTCACCAGCAAAGCACCCCCACACCATAACACCTCCTCCTCCATGCTTTATGGTGGGAAAAACACATGCAGAGATCATCCATTCACCCACACCGCGTCTCACAAAGACACAGCGGTTGGAACCAAAAATCTCAAATTTGGACTCCAGACCAAAGGACAAATTTCCACCATTCTAATGTCCATTGCTCGTGTTTCTTGGCCCAAGCAGGTCTCTTCTTCTATTCTGTGTCCTTTAGTAGTGGTCCTCTGTAGCTCAATTGGTAGAGCATGGCGCTTGTAACGCCAGGGTAGTGGGTTCAATCCCCGAGACCACCCATACGTAAAAATGTATGCACACATGACTTTAAGTTGCTTTGGATAAAAGCGTCTGCTAAATGGCATATTATTATTATAATTCAACCTTGAAGGCCTGATTCACACTGTCCCCTCTGAACAGTTGATGTTGAGATGTGTCTTTGACTTGAACTCTGTGAAGCATTTATTTGGGCTGTAATTTCTGAGACTGGTAACTCTAATGAACTTATCCTCTGCAGCAGAGGTAACTCTGGGTCTTCCATTCCTGTGGTGGTCCTCATAGCCAATTTCATTACATTTACATTTTAGTCATTTAGCAGACGCTCTTATCCAGAGCGACTTACAGTTAGTGAATACATTATTATTATTTTTTTATTTATTTTTTTATACTGGCCCCCCGTGGGAATCGAACCCACAACCCTGGCATTGCAAACGCCATGCTCTATCAACTGAGCTACATCCCTGCCGGCCATTCCCTCCCCTACCCTGGACGACGCTGGGCCAATTGTGCGCCGCCCATGAGTCTCCCGGTCGCGGCCGGCTGCGACAGAGCCTGGATTCGAACCAGGATCTCTAGTGGCACAGTTAGCACTGCGATGCAGTGCCTTAGACCACTGCGCCACTCAGGACATCATAGCGCTTGATGGATTTTGCGAATGCACTTGAAGAAATGTTCAAAGTTCTTGAAATGTTCTGTATTGACTGGCCTTCATGTCTTAAAGAAAGGATGGAATGTCGTTTCTCTTTGCTTATTTGAGCTGTACCTGCCATATTGTGGACTTGGTCTTTTACCAAATTGGGATATCTTCTGTATACCCCCCCCTACCTTGTCACAACACAACTGATTGGCTGAAAGAAATTCCACAAATTAACTTTTAAGAAGGTACACATGTTAATTAAAATGCATTCCAGGTGACTACCTCATGAAGCTGGTTGAGAGAATGCCAAGAGTGTGCAAAGCTGTCATCAAGGCAAAGGGTGGCTATTTGAAGAATCTCAAATATAAAATCTATTTTGATTTGTTTAACACTTTTTTGGTTACTACATGATTCCATATGTGTTATTTCATAGTTTTGATGTCTTCACTATTATTCTACAATGTAAAAAATTGTAAAAATAAAGAAAAACCCTTGCATGAGTAGGCGTGTCCAAACTTTTGACTGGTAGTGTACATTTGCAAACATTTCTAAAAACCTGTTTTTGCTTCATCGTTATGGGGTATTGTGTGTAGATTGATGAGTAAAAAAAATATATATAATCAATTTTAGAATAAGGATGTAATGTAACAAAATGTGGAAAAAGTGAAGGGGTCTGAATAATTTCCGAACGCACTGTAAGACTATCATAACTGAGGTTAGGAATTGGTATTTCTTTCATAACTTAAAAAAAATGAAAGCTGTCCTTATCTCACCCTTTCCGGTAAATGTTTGATGAACAGCATTTCTACACAGGTCTTACACCAGATCAAAATCTAAATGTCCATTCCATCAATAATCCAATGACAGGTTAATATCTTTACTCTCATGGCTTTAGAAATATACACGCTGTCTTGAAATGTAAAGATAGTCCTCTGACCAGGGATGGTCAATATTTAAAGCAGCATTTCAAAATCAGAGAAACCCTTTTTCATTTATGACTGATCGCGTGACGTTTTGAGACCACCCAAATGATCTTGTCATTCAATTAATCTGATATCAAACATCATCAGTTTGCCAAAGAATCGGAGTGGATGTGCCTCTCCAAACAAGTGCAGGTCTCATTTGTTTCTATAGCCACTCTGTCTGGACTACAGGAGATTGGTGATGCCTTAATTGGGAAGAACGCGCCTAGCTATGGAGCCATAATTGAACAGACCTGATTGCCAGCATTAGATTGAAGTGTGAATACATAACCTGCAATGACAGTTTTGTTATTTGAATTAATCAATAAACCATTTCCTTTAGGATTCCCCGAACAGCCAATTGTGCTGTGTATGCAAACACTACATCAGCTTGATCAATGTGTATACACACTGACAAGCTATATGATCCCTTAAATCATTCCAGACTGGAGATTTATAATTGACCTTGACTTGAGAAGCACAAGATAGCTGTTCAGACTTACCTCAGGCTTACCTTTCTTGACACCTGATTGGATTTCCAATCACTCAGGGACCAATCACAATAGGATTACAAAACAGCATGATTTGATTTATTTAATAAATTGGAGACTATTTAATCAATCACATCATGTTTTCGTTTGTACTTGCATTGTGATTGGTCCCTGAGCCCATAGAAGGTAATTCTGAAAAATATATATCTAAAAAAAAAGTTACTCACGTAACCACGGTTCAATGAGCGGAGCGAAGCCCCATAGGAGAGCTAGCTCCTATTGGTATTACCTGAGGCCTCGTCCGTCTGATAAATTATTTATGCATGCATCTGTAGCCAGTGAAACCCCTCAATCTGTCTCCCGAATATTATCTTCAGCAAGACAACCAAGGTTGGCAGGGCTCATAGTCCTATGGGGCTTCGCTCCACTCATAGAACCGTGGTTACGTGAGTAACCTTTGTTCTAACTCGTGGAGCTCGCCCCACAGCTGCTATTGGTATAGGGCGTAGCTCCGCAAGCCAAAAATGTACTCCCTCCCAAACCAAACACTTCCCACATAATGAAAAGATCAGATCCAACTAAGGCCAAGACTTAGGGTCAACACTACGTAAAACACAAGTGCCACAATCACTGTGTCCCCTAGTCAACTTACCATACCCGGTCAATAACTGGGGGACAGAAAAAAAATTTGATCCGAAAAACTGTACCTGCTGTCCATAAACATGAAAACGCCCCTCTCTGCATGTCCCCCCATGGAGAGGGCTGTATCAAATACATATTTCTAACAGCCCATCACCCACACTCCGCGCTCACACACTCACACACTCACACACTCACACACAGACACTCAGACACTCACACACTCACACACTCACACACAGACACTCAGACACTCACACACTCACACACTCACACACAGACACTCCGCGCTCACATCCTCTCAGCAGCAACACTGAGTACAGACTGTGCGAAAGAGCTTGAGGACAACGTCCAAGAGATAATAGCGGATTAAAGGGGAAGCTACGACAACATCGCTGCCATACAACTATCCTCCACTCCCACACCACAGAGGGCGCCATTCCACATGTGGAATGAGCCTTTATGCCCGAAGGCAAAGGGGGGACACCCCTCAATGCCATCACAAAACCTAGTGAGACAAGCGCTGCTTGGAAAGTGGCCATCCCAGCGTCGCAGAGCCGTGGCACACAAACAGCTGGGGGGCGATGACCTAATTGTCGCTGGGGGCGTTCCACATAGTATGCCAAAGCACGCACTGGACATGATGGTGATGAAGCCATTTCTCTCCTTCCTCATTGTGAGGAGGGGGAGAGAAAGCCCGCAATTCCAAGATCTGTGATCTGTAAGAGCTCTTAAGGCAAAAAATATGGATTAGGACATAACCTCGCTCTGCTCAAATCGGCATTAATGGCAAGGCAGTCAGGTGAAGTGGCAAGTCAGGGCAAGTAACAATGCTGTCTTGAGAGACAGCATCTTGAGAGAAATTTGTGCCAATGGCTCGAAGGGGGGCTCACAGAGCGCCTCAAGCACCAATGCCAAATCCCATTTGGGAACCGTGGTCCTGGTCACCAGTCTTAGTCTCCGTGTCTCCAAAAGGAACCGTTTAACAAGTGGATGGCTGAAAACTGACACCGTACCAAAAACCTCATGACAAGCTCAAATCACAGAGGCTTATACTTAAATAGTAGATGGCGAACGTAGCTTCTCGAATAGGTACTGTAGGAATGAGAGAATACTCTCCACCTGGCAACACACAGAATCGGCATTCTCTCCAACGCACCATTGCGTAAAGAAGTTCCATTTACTTGCATAGGTCTTGGAAGTGGAACTAGCCTGTGCACCCTGTATCGTGCCGATGACAGCAGCTGATAACCTGCGGCTCGCTAACTTGTCCCTCTCAGGAACCAAGCCATCAGTGGTCGGTCCAGCACAGGCCATTGGCCTATCGAGTCTCCCGCCTGAAATAGGGCATCCTGACAATGTGGAATTGGCCAAGGTGGCAAAACTAACATCTGGACCATCTCTGCAAACCAAGGATCTCCCAGGCAATTGGGAGCTATCAGAATGATTGACAGTCCCTCTGATCTCACCCGTGACAGTAGTGGGAAAAGGCAAGGTAATGGAGGGAAAGCATACAGTAGAACTTTTGGCCATTGGCTGTGTGCAAAAGCATTTGTCCTCCAAAAACGAATTGTCCTGATTGAGGAGCGAGAACAATAGGTTGCAGTGCAGCAAAGCAAACTGGTCCAGACCAGCAAAGCAAACTGGTCCACCTCTCACGAATTATTCCCATGACTGGAGAACAATGTCGGGGTGTAGGCGCCATTCCTCGAGACATGAGATCCGCCTCCCTCGTTGAGAATCCCTCCTTCCCTGGAATGTGGACAGCTGTCAACAAGGAAAGGCACCCGTGTGCCTATAACCACAGGCTCTCTGCTATCTGATGGAGAGCAGGAGACCTGACTCGCCCTTGACGGTTGATGTATGCTACTGTCGTTCGATTGCCTGACCAGACCAACACATTGCGACACCAAAACCGAGGAGCAAAGTGTTGTAGAACCAACACCACTGTCTCTAGCTCTAGGAGATTTATGTGATGATTCTCAGATGGAGACCACACATCCCCCACTGCCCGAGTCTGGCACATTCCTCCCCATCCAGTCAGAGAAGCATTTGTGTAGACTGGAATACGAGAGGAGACTCTTCCCACCGGGACGCCACGCACCAGGGGGTCTCTCCAATGGACCAGGTCCGCTCCGAGTGATGGGAATGCATCCAGAGACGGTGGCGCACAGGGTCCAGCCGCAGCTGGGCGAACCACCATTGCAGCCTGTGCATGTGCAATAGCCCCAATGGGACTACAGTGTGGGCTGATGACATGAGTCTTAACAGGGACATCACCGAGCTCGCTGTCACCTTGCGCATTGGATGGAATCACCCGAGAGCTGAGTTTCTCTTCAGGATTCTGATATCCCAACATGGTCGTGATGTCTAACTGCTCCCCATGGTGTCTATCTTCTCTCTGTGGTGTCTAACTGTTCCCAGGGAACCGATGATGTGGATGTTGATTAAGGCAGCCCCCCCGAACCTCTCTGATTCAGAGGGGGTTAAATGCGGAAGACACATTTCAGTTGAATGCATTCAGTTATAGTCACTGACTAGATATCCCCTTTCCCTTTCCCTAACTGGAGCCCCAGATAGACAATCCGCTGAGATGGCCAAGGCGCACTCTTTTTCCATTCACTGCAAAACCTAGACGCGTCAGATGAGTTTCGCCAGTTCCACTGAAGGGGCGGGTACCAACAGTAGGCCAGCACTCCGAATCCTTGACGGCTCAGTGGCTCTGGAAAAGGTGTGAGGCGCCAGGGCGAACCAGAATGCATTCGTACACCACTCCCTAGAAGGCAATGTGAAGATACAATCTGTGACGCAGCAGAACCGATACATGAAAATATGTCCTTCAGGTCTACGCTTGTGCAAAAATCGTTTAGTGGATAGATTCCAATAAACGTTTTGTCGTGAGCATGCGAAACAAGGGAGGAGGGGGCCTGTGAAATTGTATAGCATTGCCCTTTTTTCAGCATTTTCAGCATTTTCTAGGAAAAGTGACCGCTGCTGGACACCTGCTGTGTAACAGTGGTGCAGCTCAAGGGGGGCCCATCCCGAAAGGGAGGGTGAGGCGAGCCCTGTTCTGTGTGAGAAGAAGCTGATGACATAATAGTTACCTTTGTAACTCAAAACCTGTCATTCGCACAGAGCGGGGAGTGAGCCATGGTGGCGGGTTGGAAACCTGCCCCGGAAATTGCAGAGGAGGAGAGGAAACCTAGAGCAGTGCTATGGTGAGAGTGAGCGCTCATGCCGATTGCCGAGAGTGAGCACTCATGCCGATTGCCGTGCTAGTGCAGTCAGAACGTGTACCGTGAGGGCGCTTATGAGAACAGCACCCAGCTGTGTGTGAAGGCACTTGCAGTGTCTCGCATAAATCAGTGTGATAGGTGTCAACTGCAGTGCAACTGTGGAGAGAGGAGCCACCTTAGAGATCGTACGTTTGTTATGGAATACGGGCCCTCTTATGACAATGTCGGAAGATACCATGTCCTTATTACAAACAGACAACACAGGCTCCACCACCTCTCCAATAAGAGAGCAAATTCAGATAGCTGATGTCCTGAAAGAGCTGCTAAATCTGGACCCCTACAAATAAGCGGGGCTAGACAATCTGGACCCTTTCTTTCTAAAATTAGCCGCCGAAATTGTCGCAACCCCTATTACTAGCCTGTTCAACCTCTCGTTCGTATCGTCTGAGATCCCCAGAGATTGGAAAGCTGCCGTGGTCATCCCCCTCTTCAAAAGGGGTGACACTCTAGATCCAAACTGTTACAGACCTATATCCATCCTGCCCTGCCTTTCGAAAGTATTTGAAAGACAAGTTAACAAAAAGATCACCGACCATTTCGAATCCCACCGTACCTTCTCCGCTATGCAATCTGGTTTCCGAGCTGCTCATGGGTGCACCTCAGCCACGCTCAAGGTCCTAAATGATATAATAACCGCGATCGATAAAAGACAGTACTGTGCAGCCGTCTTCATCGACCTGGCCAAAGCTTTTGACTCAGTCAATCACTGGATTCTTATTGGCAGACTAAATAGCCTTGGTTTCTCAAATGACTGCCTCGCCTGGTTCACCAACTACTTCTCAGATAGAGTTCAATGTGTCAAATCAGAAGGCCTGTTGTCTGGACCTCTGGCAGTCTCTATGGGGGTGCCACAGGGTTCAATTCTCGGGTCGACTCTTTTCTCTGTGTATATCAATGATGTCGCTCTTGCTGCTGGTGACTCTCAGAACCACCTCTACGCAGAAGACACCATTTTGTATACATCTGGCCCTTCATTGGACACTGTGTTAACAAACCTCCAAACGAGCTTCAATGCCATACAACACTCCTTCCGTGGCCTCCAAATGCTCTTAAACGCTAGTAAAACTAAATGCATGCTCTTCAATCGAACGCTGCTTGCACCCGCCCACCCGACTAGAATCACTACTCTCGGCGGGTCTGACTTAGAATATGTGGACAACTACAAATACCTAGGTGTCTGGTTAGACCATAAACTCTCCTTCCAAACTCACATTAAGCATCTCCAATCCAAAGTTAAATCTAGAATCGGCTTCCTATTTTGCAACAAAGCCACCTTCACTCATGCTGCTAAACATGCCCTTGTAAAACTGACTATCCTACCGATCCTTGACTTCGGCGATGTCATTTACAAAATAGCTTCCAACACTCTACTCAGCAAATTGGATGTAGTCTATCACAGTGCCATCCGTTTTGTCACCAAAGCCCCATATACTACCCACCATTGTGACCTGTATGCTCTCGTTGGCTGGCCCTCACTACATGTTCGTCGCCAAACCCACTGGCTCCAGGTTATCTGTAAATCACTGCTATGCAAATCCCTGCCTTATCTTAGCTCACTGGTCACCATAGCAATACCCACCCGTACTTAGTATGCGCTCCAGCAGGTATATCTCACTGGTCATCCCCAAAGCCAACACCTCCTTTGGCCGCCATTCCTTCCAGTTCTCTGCTGCAAATGACTGGAACGAACTGCAAAAATCTCTGAAGCTGGAGACACTTATCTCCCTCACTAACTTTAAGCATCAGTTGTCAGAGCAGCTTACCGATCACTGCACCTGTACACAGCCCATCTGTAATTAGCCCACCCAACTACCTCATCCCCATATTGTTATTTACATTGTTATATATTTTGCTCATTTGCACCCCAATATCTCTATTTGCACATCATCTTCTGCACATCTATCACTCCAGTATGACCTATTTATTGCCTTACCTCCGTAACTTACTACATTTGCACACAATGTATATAGATTTTCTATTGTGTTATTGACTGTAAGTTTTGTTTATTCCATATGTAACTCTGTGTTGTTGTTGTTTTTATCGCACTGCTTTGCTTTATCTTGGCCAGGTTGCAGTTGTAAATGAGAACTTGTTCTCAACTGGCTTTCCTGGTTAAATAAAGGTTAAATTAAATAAATGTAAAAAATTATCCTTCGACCTCTAATCAACGAGATGTTTTCGCCCACAGGACTACCGCTGACTGGAAGTTTGTTGTTCGTCGTACCAGACACTGTCGTGTGAAAAGCCCAAGAGGCCGGCCGTTTCTGAGATACTGGAACCGACGCGCCTGGCACCGACGATCATTTCACTTTCAAAGTTGCTTAGGTCACTCGTGTTGCCCATTCTAACATTCAATCGAACAGTAACTGAATGCCTCAATGCCTGTCTGCCAGCTTTATATAGCAAGCCACAGCCATGTGACTCACTGTCTGTAGGAGCGAACCATATTCATGAACGGGGTGGTGTACCTAATAAACTGGCTAAGGGAAATATAAGAGATTAATGTGATGTTAAATCGATTTCGAATGCTGTAACATGTTTTTACAACATACCTTTGTACTGCATATCGGTGCTCTTTAGAAACACATTTAATGTGTATTTCTGTCCGCATCGCACCTCTCTGCAGCCCAGATGCTGAGAGATATCGGGGCAGTGGAGTTCCTCACCCAGCTCTCCTCCAATGTAGAGCCACGGTTACGGGCCATCATCTACGGCATCTTCGACCTGTTTCAGCTACCAGAACTGCTTCCTGCTTGTCCAACCATCCCATTCATGTGAACAGCAGCTAGTGAACGCTGCTACTGCAGGTATGGGTGAAATAGATTAAATATTGTATGCAGTATTTCCAGACTAGCAGGCCTTGTCATGTTGATGTTCCACCACAGAGGATAGCAAGTATGCTGGACTCACCTGGTTATGTAGTGGGCAGAATTAATATTTGATATGTGTATATACAGTATATATACATCACATTCGACTCGTAATAAGACTAAGCAATTAGCCTATTCAAATGTTTATCCGACTCCATAAAAATAATTAGCAATATGCAAGAACACTATAGTTGAGTTACAGCAATTAGCAATTTCTGAGAGTAGAATTCTAAATACAAGTGTATTTAATTACTTTGTCAAATCAATGGATTCACATACAAGGCATAAAGCTTAAGTTACATAGCATTAACAAGCATTACAAGGCATTATTCCAAGTATTGTCAGAGAGAGAGAGAGAGAGAGAGAGAGAGAGAGAGAGAGAGAGAGAGAGAGAGAGAGAGAGAGAGAGAGAAAGAAAGAAACCAAGAAACCATGGCTCGTGTCATGGCCCTTAGCTCATGGGAGAGGGAGAGGAAGAGTGTAGGTATCTAGGGAGAGAAAGAGTGTAGGTATCTAGGGAGAGAAAGAGTGTAGGTCTCTAGGGAGAGAAAGAGTGTAGGTATCTAGGGAGAGAAAGAGTGTAGGTATCTAGGGAGAGAAAGAGTGTAGGTCTCTAGGGAGAGAAAGAGTGTAGGTATCTAGGGAGAGAAAGAGTGTAGGTATCTAGGGAGAGAAAGAGTGTAGGTATCTAGGGAGAGAAATAGTGTAGGTATCTATGGAGAGAAAGAGTGTAGGTATCTAGGAAGAGAAAGAGTGTAGGTATCTATGGAGAGAAAGAGTGTAGGTATCTAGGGAGAGAAAGAGTGTAGGTATCTAGGGAGAGAAAGAGTGTAGGTATCTAGGGAGAGAAAGAGTGTAGGTCTCTAGGGAGAGAAAGAGTGTAGGTCTCTAGGGAGAGAAAGAGTGTAGGTATCTAGGGAGAGAAAGAGTGTAGGTATCTAGGGAGAGAAAGAGTGTAGGTATCTAGGGAGAGAAAGAGGGTAGGTATCTAGGGAGAGAAAGAGTGTAGGTATCTAGGGAGAGAAAGAGTGTCGGTATCTAGGGAGAGAAAGAGTGTAGGTGTCTAGGGAGAGAAATAGTGTAGGTATCTAGGGAGAGAAAGAGTGTAAGTATCTAGGGAGAGAAAGAGTATAGGTATCTAGGGAGAGAAAGAGTGTAGGTATCTAGGGAGAGAAAGAGTGTTGGTATCTAGGGAGAGAAAGAGTGTTGGTATCTCACCACAGCAAGTCAGGAACATAAGAGAAAGAACAATGAATCTAAGACCTTTTAGAAACATCTTAGTTGTTTGGATTTAAAATCTGAGTTGTTGACCAATAGTATTACTGTAAAGTTAACCTCCAATCAGATATCAGACCAAACTTCTGATAGGCTAATTGACATAATTTGAGTCAATTGGAGGTGTATCTGTGGATGTATTTCAAGGCCTACCTTCAAAATCAGTGCCTCTTTGCTTGACATCATGGGAAAATCAAAAGAAATCAGCCAAGACCTCCACAAGTCTGGTTCATCCTTGGAAGCAATTTCCAAATGCCTGAAGGTACCACGTTCATCTGCACAAACAATAGTACGCAAGTATAAACATCATGGGACGACGCAGCCATCATACCGCTCAGGAAGGAGATGAGTTCTGTCTCCTAAAGATCAACGTACTTTGGTGCAAAAAGTACAAATCAATCCCAGAACAACAGCAAAGGACCTTGTGAAGATGCTGGAGGAAACCGGTACAAAATAATCTATATCACAGTAAAACGAGTCCTATATCGACATAACCTGAAAGGCCGCTCAGCAAGGAAGAAGCCACTGCTCCAAAACCACCATAAAAAAGCCAGACTACGGTTTGCAACTGCACATGGGGACAAAGCTCGTACTTTTTGGAGAAATGTCCTCTGGTCTGATGAAACAAAAATAGAACTGTTTGGCCATAATGACCATCGTTATGTTTGGAGGAAAAAGGGGGTGGCTTGCAAGCCGAAGAACACCATCCCAACCATGAAGCACGGGGGTGGCAGCATCATGCTGTGGGGGTGCTTTGCTGCAGGAGGGACTGGTGCACTTCACAAAATAGATGGCATCATGAGGAAGGAAAATTATGTGGATATATTGAATCAACATCTCAATACATCAGTCAGGAAGTTAAAGCTTGGTCGCAAATGGGTCTTCCAAATGTACAATTACCCCAAGCATACTTCCAAATTTGTGGCGAAATGGCTTAAGGACATGAAAGTCAAGGTACTGGAGTGGCCATGACCTCAATCGTATAGAAAATTTGTGGGCAGAACTGAAAAAGTGTGTGCGAGCAAGGAGGCCTACAAACCTGACTCAGTTACACCAGCTCTGTCAGGAGGAATGGGTCAAAATTCACCCAACTTATTGTGGGAAGCTAGTGGAAGGCTACCCGAAACATTTGATCCAAGTTAAACAATTTGAAGGCAATGCTACCAAATACTAATTGAGTGTATGTAAACTTCTGACCCACTGGGAATGTGATGAAAGAAATAAAAGCTGAAATAAATCATTCTCTCTACTATTATTCTGACATTTCACATTCTTAAAATAAAGTGGTTGTCACGGTTCCCTCAGACAGAACCCAGAAGCAGACCAGGACAAGGAGAGTTGAACGAAGGTGAGGGTTTATTACAGATTCAAAAAAGGTGCAGAATAATCCAGGGACAGAGCGGGCGGCGTGGATGAGTTGTTGAGGGTGCAGTTGTTGGTCCAGTGATGGCTCGGCAGCCGCCGACCATCAGGCAGAGGTAGGGTGAAGGTTCCGGACGAGTGACTGCAGATGGGGCAAAAACGGAGGTAAGTAAACCAAAAACCAACAAGGTACAAAACAACAAAACTAACGCTAGACGCTCTAGGACTGATACTCTGACAAAACCTACTGTTCATGGCTAACGATCCGGCAGGAACTGGATGTTCGGCCAGAGCCTAAGAAGGGTGATGATCAGGACCAGGTGTGCAGATTGCTGATGGGATGCAGGTGCGGAAAACAAGAGCGCTCCCCGGAGCGTTCCCGAACCCTCGGGAAACTGGAGATTACGAACAGGAAAAACTAGTCACCAGACAGGACCCGACTCAGACAGCCGGGATCGTTACAGTGGTGATCCTAACTGACCTAAACCAGGGAATTTTTACTAGGATTAAATGTCAGGAATTTTGAAAAACTGAGTTTAAATGTATTTGGCTAAGTTGTATGTAAACTTCTGACTTCAACTGTATGTCAGTGGGACTGTCACGTCTACTCCCTCTCCTCCTCTCTGGCGCTCGTTGTCTCCAGCTCACTCACCATTACGCACACCTGCCACCATCGTTACGTGTACCTGCGCTTCATGAGACTCACCTGGACTCCATCACCTCCCTGATTACCTTCCCTACATCTGTCACTCCCTTTGGTTCCTTCCCTAGGCCTCATTGAATCTGTGCCTGTGTTTCATGTCTGTATGCTACTGTTTCTTGTATTGTTCCATGGAAGGATCTGAACGCCTCTAGGATCAATGTACCCACCTAAAACCTGACTCTAACCAATAGGGTGAAAACCACTAAAACTGATCTTAGATCATTGTTTAGTGGCAACTTCATACAACTCCTTTTGAAACCTAGTCACTGTCTTGACCATGCCCACACTGAACCTTCCTAATGGAAGTTTGACCATAGTACTGATTCTAATTGTTTGATTTCTCCTGTGTTCCAGAACCTTCTGGCCCTCCTGAGGCTGTCCGATTGTTCCAGAACCGTCTGGCCCTCCTGAGGCTGTCCAGGCTACCTGTGACTGCAGGCAGTGGCCTGTCTACATCAGCTGTGTGTGGGGCTGACGGAGACTACTACCACAGAGACCCCAGCTTCTTCTCAGCAAAACAAGGTTGAATTACATCTGGATTATTTAATGGTTATTTAATTAGGAAGTATAAAAGAGATAAGAATGTAATTTTCAAGGCAGAGATGACCTCCTAGGTATTACACCTATGCTGACTTAATGTTGGCTACTTGACACAGATTTTACATACCGGCTTTGCATAGCATTGTATGAATTTTCTATTTTGTTTGAAAGACAACGCCAAAGCTTGATCACATTGATATTTTTTTCATATTAGCAACTTCTTCTTCATACTAATGGCGCCGGAGGGGATGGCTGCCATTTTACGGGCTCCTAACCAGCTGTGCTATTTATTTTAATTTTTTCGCATTGTTTGTAACTTATTTTTTAAACTTATTTTGTACATAAAGTTGCTGCTTGCGTCTTATGACCGAAAAGAGCTTCTGGACATCAGAACAGCGATTACTCACCTCGAACTGGACAAATATTTTTTTATTTAATGAGTCCGACCCGAAGGATGTACTGCTCTCCGGAGACCAGGCCCAAATCCCCGTCATTGGCGTGAAGAAAAGGCGGCGATACAGAGGGAGAAGGTCGGGGTGCCTTGTTAGGATTCGTAGGCGAGTGAGTAAATCGTCATTACCATCGGTTCTATTGGCCAACGTGCAATCACTGGAAAACAAAGTGGATGATCTATGCTGGTGACTATCCTACCAACGGCACATTAAAAACTGTAATATATTATGTTTCACTGAGTTGTGGCTGAATGACGACATTGATAACATACAGCTGGCTGGGTTTTCCGTGCATCAGCAAGATAGAACAGCTGCCTCCGGTAAGACAAGGGGTGGCGGTCTGTGTGTATTTATCAATAACACCTGGTGCACAAAATCTAATTTTAATGAAGTCTCAAGGTTTTGCTCGCCTAAGGTAGAGTATCTCATGATAAGCTGTAGACCACACTATTTACCAAGAGTGTTGTCATCTATATTTTTCATAGCTGTCTATTTACTATTCACAAACTGATGTTGGCACTAAGACAGCACTCAACGAGCTGTATAACGCCATAAGCAAACAAGAAAATGTACATCCAGAGGCGGTGCTCCTAGTGGCCGGGGACTTTAATGCAGGGAAACTTAAATCCGTTTTACCTAATTTCTACCATTATTTTATATTTGTAACCAGAGGAAAAAAAACTCTAGACCACCTTTACTCCACAATCAGAGACACATATAAAGCTCTATCTCGCCCTCCATTTGGCAAATCTGACCATAACTCTATCCTTCTGATTCCTGCTTACAAGCAAAAACTAAAGCAGGAAGTACCAGTGACTCGCTCAATACGGAAGTGGTCAGATGACGCAGATGCTAAGCTACAGGACTGTTTTGCTACTGGAATATGTTCCGGGATTCTTCCAATGGCATTGAGGAGTACACCACATAAATCACTGGGTTTATCAATAACTGCATCGATGACGTCGTTCCCACAGTGACCGTACGTACCCCAACCAGAAGCCATGAATTACAGGCAACATCAACACTGAGCTAAAGAGTAGAGCTGCCGCTTTCAAGGAGCAGGACTCTAACAACTGACGCTTAAAGTTAGTGAGGGAGATAAGAGTCTCCAGCTTCAGAGATTTTTGCAGTTCGTTCCAGTCATTGGCAGCAGAGAACTGGAAGGAATCGCGGCCAAAGGAGGTGTTGGCTTTGTGGATGACCAGTGAGATATACCTGCTGGAGCGCAGACTACGGGTGGGTGTTGCTATGGTGACCAGTGAGCTATGATAAGATGGGGATTTGCCTAGCAGTGATTTATAGATGACCTGGTGCCAGGGGGTTTGGCGACGAATATGTAGTGAGGACCAGCCAACAAGAGCGTACAGGTCACAGTGGTGGGTAGTATATGGGGCTTTGGTGACAAAACCCCATATATTTATTTAACTAGAATGGCGCCGGAGAAGATGGCTGCCATTTTACAGCCCTCTAACCAATTGTACTATTATGTGTGTTTTTCTGCGTTATTAGTAATTTATTTTGTACATAATGTTTCTGCCATCGTCTCTTATAACCAAAAAGAGCTTCTGGATATCAGGACAGCGATTACTCACCTCGTACTGGACGAAGATTTTTTCTTCAACGAGGTGGCCGCGAAGGATATCCTACAGACACCCGACAAGGCCCAAATCCCCGTCATTCGCATGAGGAAGAGACAGAGATATCGTGGACGTAGGTCGGGGTGCCTTGTAAGGATCCGACGGCGAGCGAGTAAACTGCCTCTCCCATCAATCCTATTAGCCAATCTTCAATCATTTGAGAATAAATTGGATGACCTAAGATTACGGTTATCCTACCAACGGGACATTAAAAACTGTAATATCTTATGTTTCACCGAGTCGTGGCTGAACGACGACATGGACAACATACAGCTAGCGGGCTATACGCTACATCAGCAGGATAGAACGGCTGACTCCGGTAACAGAAGTGGTGGTGGTCTGTGTATATTTGTAAACAACAGCTGGTGCACAAAATCAAATACTGAGGAAGTCTCGAGGTTTTGCTCGCCTAAGGTAGAGTATCTTATGATATGCTGTAGACCACATTATTTACCAAGAGAATTTTCATCTATATTTTTCATAGCTGTCTATTTACCACCACAAACCAATGCTGGCATTAAGATTGCACTGAATGAGATGTATAAGGCCACAAGTCAACAGGAAAACGCTCATCCAGAGGCAGCGCTCCTAGTGGCCGGGGACTTTAATGCAGCGAAACTTAAATCCGTTCTACCTAATTTCTACCAGCATGTTAAATGTGCAACCAGAGGAAAATAAACTCTAGACCACCTTTACTCCACACACAGAGACACATACAATGCTCTCCCTCGCCCTCCATTTGGCAAATCTGACCATAACTCTATCCTCCTGATTCCTGCTTATAAGCAAAAACTAAAGCAGGAAGCACCAGTGACTCGGTTAATAAAACAGTGGTCAGATGACGCAGATGCTAAGCTACAGGTCTCTTTTGCTAGCACAGACTGGAACATGTTCCGGGATTCTTCAGATAGCATTGAGGAGTACACCACATCATTCACTGGCTTCATCAATAAGTGCATCGATGACGTCATCCCCACAGTGACCGTACGTACATACCCCAACCAGAAGCCATGGATTACAGGAAACATCCGCACTGTGCTAAAGGGTAGAGCTGCCGCTTTCAAGGAGCAGGACTCTAACCCGGACGCTTATAAGAAATCCTGCGATGCCCTCCGACAAACCATCAAACAGGCAAAGAGTCAATACAGGACTAAGATTGAATCGTACTACACCGGCTCTGATGCTCGTCGGATGGGGCAGGGCTTGAAAACTATTACAGACTACAAAGGGAAGCCCAGCCGCGAGCTGCCCAGTGACACAAGACTTCCAGACGAGCTAATCCACGTCTATGCTCGCTTTGATGCAAGCAACACTGAAGCATGCATGAGAGCACCAGCTGTTCCGGATGACTATGTGATCACGCTCTCCGTAGCCGATGTGAGTAAGACTTTAAATCAGGTCAACATTCACAAGGCCGCAGGGCCAGACGGATTACCAGGACGTGTACTCCGAGCATGTGCTGACCAACTGGCAAGTGTTTTCACTGACATTTTCAACATGTCCCTGACTGAGTCTGTAATACCAACATGTTTCAAGCAGACCACCATAGTCCCGTGCCCAAGGACTCTAAGATAACCTGCCTAAATGACTACCGACCCGTAGCACTGACGTCTGTAGCCATGAAGTGCTCTGAAAGGCTGGTCATGGCTCACATCAACACCATTATCCCAGAAACCCTAGACCCACTCCATTTTGCATACCGCCCCAACAGATCCACAGATGATGCAATCTCTATTGCACTCCACACTGCCCTTTCCCACCTGGACAAGAGGAACACCTACGTGAGAATGCTATTCATTGACTATAGCTCAGCATTCAACACCATAGTGCCCTCAAAGCTCATCACTAAGCTAAGGATCCTGGGACTAAACACCTCCCTCTGCAACTGGATCCTGGACTTCCTGACAGGCCGCCCCCAGGTGGTAAGGTTAGGTAACAACACATCTGCCACACTGATCCTCAACACGGGGGCCACTCAGGGGTGCGTGCTCAGTCCCCTCCTGTACTCCCTCTTCACCCATCACTGCATGGCCAGGCACGACTCCAACACCATCATTAAGTTTGCAGACGACACAACAGTGGTAGGCCTGATCACCGACAACGATGAGACAGCCTATAGGGAGGAGGTCAGAGACCTGGCCGTGTGGTGCCAGGATAACAACCTCTCCCTCAACGTGACCAAGACAAAGGAGATGATTGTGGACTACAGGAAAAAAAAGAGGACTGAGCACGCCCCCATTCTCATCGACGGGGCTGTAGTGGAACAGGTTGAGAGCTTCAAGTTCCTTGGTGTCCACATCACCAACAAACTATCATGGTCCAAACACACCAAGACAGTCGTGAAGAGGGCACGACAAAGCCTATTCCCCCTCAGGAGACTGTCTAGGTCCAAAAGGCTTCTTAACAGCTTCTACCCCCAAGCCATAGGACTCCTGAACAGCTATCCGGACTATTTTGCAATAAATTTTATTATCTATGCATAGTCACTTTACCTCTACCTACATATACATATTACCTCGACTAACCTGTTCCCCCGCACATTGACTTGGTACCGGTACCCCCTGCATATAGCCTCATTATTGTTATTTTATTGTTGCTCTTTAATTATTTATTTATTGTTTATTTAATAAATACTTTCTTAACACTTATTTTTTCGTAACTGCATTGTTGGTTAAGGGCTTGTAAGTAAGCATTTCACGGTAAGGTCTACACCTGTTGTATTCGGCGCATGTGACAAATACAATTTTATTTGATTTACTATTGATACGTTGAGTATGTGATCTGCAGTTGACATACCAATTATTACTTGGCAGATTAAAGTAATTGATGCTCAGACTTTGTGTCCTGTGAACCATGTGTCAGAGTACGACTCACTTATTAAGAACTCTCCTGATTTGTTATTTTCAGAATCCATATCTCACTTCCTGGAGCCAGGTCCTAAATGTAGTCCAAGGCTAAAGTGTGTTCTAGAGTGGTATTCGATAGCTATAAAGGATGTCACTGAAATGTCTCTACCCATATCAGATGGTGTGAAGTTGTTCCATCTCTCTCAAAGGACAACATGTTGTTCTCTCTACCTTCCTCCCCCAGACGGCGCGCATGTATTCTGGGGTTTGTGTGAGGCGGTGGTCCTTCTCAGAGACGCTGGTCTGGGACGACACCAGCCTGGTGAATCACAACATCCCTCAATATGAACATCTATCTGAGTATTTACTGATCCACCAACACAGGTGGCAGACAAACTGACATTACTCTGGTCTCTTATTCCTCCATGGTAGTTTATAATGTACATCAATCCACTCTATTTTACTTTCAGGTTTTGTGTGTGAGTAAATAGTTTATGAATGCTGTGGGGTCACAAGACACACTCATACATTTTTACCATGTGGAGTCATTTATTTTACATTTTAGTCATTTAGCAGACACTTTTATCCAGAGCATACATTTATCAATTTTTTTTATACTGGCCCCCCATGGGAATCGAACCCACAACCCTGGCGTTGCAAGCACCATGCGCTACCAACTGAGCTACACGTGGCCCATGTGTATCCTGTCCATTCAGAGGGACCATTTCACTGTAGGGACTATACTCTTGTCAAGCCAAGACCCTTCTCCAGTTAATACACGCCCTGAGGTTAATACACGCCCTGAGCATCTCAGGCTCCAAACTGTTTTGTCATCTTTAACTAGCTTTCTGTATCACTGCCAGGCTGTCTATCGTCTGGCCTGACAATGGGAGGGGTATCTGCTGCCCTCTGGTGGTAAATGTGTGCTATTGTCTGCTTGTGTTTTTAAAGGGAGAAGGGTTCATCGTTGATGATTGATTTTTGATTGGTGTTTGTGTTTTTTTTCAGAGGGAGAAGCTGCAGGTCTGCATGGATGGAGACACTGACTGATATCATGACCTATCATAAGTGCTGTTCCTCAGACTGTCCTGAGAGCTCATTGGTCCACCACAGACTGCCCTATGTAGGCACTGCCATCTTCACCAATAGCAGCTGGTGCACGAAATGTAGACTGCTGCAGACCATCTGGAGAAGGTGTGGGTGTGTGTGTGTGTGTGTGTGTGTGTGTGTGTGTGTGTGTGTGTGTGGCCTCTCCAGGCCAGCGATAGTCTCCCTGTAATTAAATAGATGAGTAACCCTAACTCTAACCAAACACTTCTCCTCTCCAGGCCAGCGATAGTCTATGTGTCTGGATTGGCCCTTCAGCCTGGCCTATCTCAGCATTGCGGAGGCTTCCATGACCTTCCTGGAGCAGGTGACCCCTATACAGAGGACAGCCACTGTCTGGATGGAGTCTACCTGTCTGTCAAGGAGACACAGCAACAGGTACACTGCCACGCATGCATGCAGGCACACACACTCACACACACTGACACTATGGGGCGGCTTCGCGGATATAGATTAAGCCTAATCCTAGACTAAATTGTACTTTAGTGAACTAAGTGAAATGACATTTCTCAGACATGGTTTAAAATAGTCTCAGACTTGCCCTAGTCTAGATTGAGAAAGTCTGATTTCCAAAAGGACGATTAGAGTTAATCTAGATCTAAGTGAAGGCTTAAATTAAACCTGGCCAGGGGGAGCCTTAAATTCAGATTATTGGTTGTTGGCCACCAGGTTGACCTTGGCAATGGAGGAAAATGGATTACCTGGACTATTTCAAAGATAATCAAAGAGCACCATCTAGGCCTGACAGAAGGGCGGTTATAGACAAGAGCATCCCACTGAATGATTTTGAGGAAATCAATTTCCGTGACCGTTTCCGTATGTACAAAGAAAATGCAGCTGACATCATTTGTTTGCTTGGCCAAGGCTTTCATCTGACTCTCTTAGGGGAAGGCCCATCCCTCCTTCCCTACAAGTGCTGATCACCTTGAGGTTTTTGGCATCTGGAACCTTCCATCGTGAAACATGAGATTTGTGTGGTGTAAGTGAACCGACTGTATCAGAATAGTCTGCAATGCTACATGGGAACTGAACCACAATTACATCAAGTTCCCTGATGCTGCTGGCCTAGCCAACTACAAGGCAGACTTCTATGAAGTGTACCAGAGGATTTCTTTCAAAAATCACTGAAATTCTTTGAACGTTTTTCTTTTACCTCTGTCCATTGTTTGGTTTAGGTGACTTGCTCCAATTCATCATTTCTAAAGGTTTTTTGTGCACGATTTGATTGTAAATTGCGCATACACCGAAATTTAAATTATGCCAACGTTTTAAGAGTTATGTATTAGTGTCCCATCCCTGGTTTCTGAAGCATCCTCAGGTCAGCACCAAGTGCACATTTGTTAATCTAATCAGGCTTCACAAAGATTAACTGGTTAGTCCTTACTTACCTTACTTAGTCTGGGACTCCCTAGTCTAGAACTAATTAATCAGATGTTATTTTTTAATCTGGATTAATTTAAGTAGAATTAGTCTTGACTCTGTCCGGGAAACTGCCCTTATGAGAGTTAGAGGAGGGCAGTTTGAAGATTCCGTTTGTAGAAATAATAATATCTAAGTCTTATTGTTGTTGCTTGAAGATAATGTTGTTATTGTTGTACTTGTTTAACTGTTGCACGTGAGTACAGGTTTAAGGACTAGTCTCTATTCCTGTCTCCAGGGAGAACTGGTTTCAGTTATTGGAGCTGGCAGACCAAGCCACAGATGGACGTCCATAGCGCCAACACATACCCATCGTCAAGGAATGCATCCATATCTGCTCCTACTTGTAAGATATCCATTACTAATACTAACTCTAGTTTGGCAAGTCACCTCTCTGTAGATAAATACTGCTCATAACTCTAATGTATTAATTAATACATTGACTTATTGGTGGTTGTATCGTCGGGTGGACGTTTGAGCAGGCCAGTCCACTGCTTCAGACAGAACCAGAAGATCCTATTGAAGCTCATTTTAAATAATAATATGCCATTTAGCAGACGCTTTTATCCAAAGCGACTTACAGTCATGTGTGCGCACATTTTTACGTATGGGTGGTCCAGGGGATCGAACCCACTACCCTGGCTTTACAAGCGCCGTGCTCTACCAGCTGAGCTAAAGAGGACCACCTTTTAGAGCTCTGTCTGATATCAACGGTAATACTGTAATTCTGACTGCAACGCTCATACTGGCAGAACACAATGTCATAACAGTCCTAAGGCTTTTGACCTTTCAACTCATTATGTGAGGTCGTCCGGTAAGCCTGTTGTTAAACTTTGACCCCTCTGAGGGTTCAGAACGTGGCCAAGCTTGTGTCGTCAGTCTGTGGTGGGGTTCACTTCCTCCTTCACCCCAAAGTCCTCTACCAGATCAGCGCCTTCGGACTTCAGGACCCAGCTGGGAAGTGTGTGTGTGTGTGTTGGTTCCAGATATACACTGAGTATACAAAACATTAGGAACACCTTCCCTCAGAACAGCCTCAATTCGTCGAGGCATGGACTCTACAAGGTGTCGAAAGCGTTCCACAGGGATGCTGGCCCATGTTGTGTCAAATTGGCTGGATGTACTTTGGGTGGTGGACCATTCTTGATACACACTGGAAACTGTTGAGCGTGAAAAACCCAGCAGCGTTGCTGTTCTTGACACAAACCGGTGCGCCTGGCACCTACTACCATTCTGCGTTCAAAGGCACCTAAATATTGTCTTGCCAATTCACCCTCTGAATGGCATACATAACCAAACCATGTCTCAATTGTCTCAAGGCTTAATAATCCTCTTTAACCTCTACAGGATCGGTGTTCCGTATACGGGACGGTTGAGCTAACGTGCGCTAATATGATTAGCATGACTGTCTTTCCAGGACATAGACATGTCTTATATGGGCAGAAAGCTGAAATTCTTGTTAATCTAACTGCACTGTCCAATTTATAGTAACTATTACAGTGAAAAAATATAATGATATTGTTTAAGGAGAGTGCACAACAACAAACTTATCACGGCAAATGGTTTGATATATTCATCTCTGAAGGTAAATAATGAATTTACATTTAGTAATCTTGCTCTGATTTGTCATCCTAAGGGTCCCAGAGATAAAATGTAGCATAGTTTGTTTGATAAAATCAATTTTTATATTAAAATGTAGGAACTGGGTTCTACAGTTTGAACCCCTGCTGTCATCCACCCCGACCGGCCATCTAGTTGTGTGAAAGTTAGTGTATAAACTAATGATCCATGTATGACATTCCTGGGAGTATGTAAACTTACATTTTTGTATTACCATATCATTTCTGTATGTTCTCTATAGTTATGTACTTAAATATATCAATTGACCAATTCGGCACTTTTGGGCAGACTTGATACAAAATAGTCCAGTATTGCAACGCTTTACTGGATTAATCTGAAACTTTGCACACACACTGCTGCCATCTAGTGGCCAAAATCTAAATTGCGCCATAACTGCAATATTATATTGTGGCCTTTCTCTTGCATTTCAAAGATGATGGAACAAAAAAATACATAGAAAAACATTTTTTTTTGTTTGTATTATCTTTTACCAGATCTAATGTGTTTATATTCTCCTACATTAATTTCACATTTCCACAAACTTTAAAGTGTTTCCTTTCAAATGGTATCAAGAATATGCATATCCTTGCTTCGGGTCCTGAGCTACAGGCAGTTAGATTTGGGCGAAAAATTGAAAAAAAGGGTCCAATCCTTAAGAGGTTAACCTGTATCCTCCCTTTCATCTACACTGATTGAAGGGGATTTAACAAGTGACATCAATAAGGGATCATAGCTTTCACCTGGATTCACCTGGTCAGTCTATGTCATGGAAATGTTTTGCATGCTCACCCACTTTTAAATGGTCATTACTGTAAAACACAATTTCTTCTAAATGGTTTACTTGGCTAAATAACGTCTAAATAGCCAATTAACAGTTGAGCGGGTTGTGAAAGAGATGTGGGTTGATCTATAGATGAACTCTGCTGCCAAGATATTCCACTGTTCCTGCAGAAGGGCCCATTAATGATGACAGAATCAACATGAGACAGGTTCAACCAGGCATTTTAATCTGTACACACACACGCGCACTCACAAAGTCTACCCATACACTAAACATTGAGAGCTCATAAAGTGAAATCAAAATGGAACCTTTTATGTTAGTACTTCAGGGGGGAAATGTCTTAGTGGAATTTTATTTTTTATTTTCTAAACAATTTCCTATTGAGCCGCTGCCAAGCAATATTGTGTTCTCTGCTCATTTGCATATTCTGTGATATTGTTTAAAAAAAAATTAGCTTTTTATTAAACGTTGGCGTTTGAAGCAACAGAAATCCAGACAATTGAACATGAATGACATCTTGACAATGTCGTCAAGTTTGATTAAATTTGCAGAGGCCATTCAGCTGGGCCTGTCACGGCTGGAATCCCCAGGTGTGTGTGTGTGTGTGTGTGTGTGTGTGTGTGTGTGTGTGTGTGTGTGTGTGCGCGTCAGAAGTAGTAAAACAAGGAATATTTTGCCGGTCCACACGAGGAAAAATGCTATTTTAGGGTTAGGAGTTAGAGTTAGGGGTTTGGGGTTAAGGTTACAAAATACAAAACTGTGTGTGTAGAGTTACCCAGGCACAGAGGATGCGCTGAGAAACTGTTCTGCTGATAAGTGAAGTGAACCGGACGTTTCTCTGTGTTTCCAAACACGCATGAGAGAGAGAGAGAGAGAGAGAGAGAGAGAGAGAGAGAGAGAGAGAGAGAGAGAGAGAGAGAGAGAGAGAGAGAGAGAGAGAGAGAGAGAGAGAGAGAGAGAGAGAGAGAGAGAGAGAGAGAGAGAGAGAGAGAGAGAGAGAGAGAGAGAGAGAGAGAGAGAGAGAGAGAGAGAGAGAGAGAGAGAGAGAGAGAGAGAGAGAGAGAGAGAGAGAGAGAGAGAGAGAGAGAGAGAGAGAGAGAGAGAGAGAGAGAGAGAGAGAGAGAGAGAGAGAGAGAGAGAGAGAGAGAGAGAGAGAGAGAGAGAGAGAGAGAGAGAGAGAGAGAGAGAGAGAGAGAGAGAGAGAGAGAGAGAGAGAGAGAGAGAGAGAGAGAGAGAGAGAGAGAGAGAGAGAGAGAGAGAGAGAGAGAGAGAGAGAGAGAGAGAGAGAGAGAGAGAGAGAGAGAGAGAGAGAGAGAGAGAGAGAGAGAGAGAGAGAGAGAGAGAGAGAGAGAGAGAGAGAGAGAGAGAGAGAGAGAGAGAGAGAGAGAGAGAGAGAGAGAGAGAGAGAGAGAGAGAGAGAGAGAGAGAGAGAGAGAGAGAGAGAGAGAGAGAGAGAGAGAGAGAGAGAGAGAGAGAGAGAGAGAGAGAGAGAGAGAGAGAGAGAGAGAGAGAGAGAGAGAGAGAGAGAGAGAGAGAGAGAGAGAGAGAGAGAGAGAGAGAGAGAGAGAGAGAGAGAGAGAGAGAGAGAGAGAGAGAGAGAGAGAGAGAGAGAGAGAGAGAGAGAGAGAGAGAGAGAGAGAGAGAGAGAGAGAGAGAGAGAGAGAGAGAGAGAGAGAGAGAGAGAGAGAGAGAGAGAGAGAGAGAGAGAGGTGAATTTATCTGAGTGTGTGTGTCTGTATGTTTGAAGCTGTCGGCTAAATTTGACAGTGACACTATCTGAGTGTCTATCTGTTCTGCTCGCTAACACTGTGTTGATGGGCACATTACCGCTGTCACTTGTTATCAACTCTGAGTCTCTGGCAGGGGGCTCTTTGTGATGGTTATGGAAGACAGCTGTCTGTCTATGCTGGTGAAGTATCAAAATGTCCAGTATATCTGCTATCCGTATAGGTGCACCAAAAGTCCTGTCCTCTCTTCTCTCCACTCCTCCCTCCTTCTCTCCCCTCCTCCCTCTACCACAGCCATCTTTCTGTATTCTCCTGTGTATCAAGGTGTTGTGTGTGTGTGTGTGTGTGTGTGTGTATAGGATGTATGTATATGAAAGTCCTGTATCTTTGACTGATACGCAAACAGGCAGACAGGGAAGCGGACAGACAGGCGGACGGGGATGGACAGATGGACGGATAGCCAGACAACAGAAAAGACAGAGATGATATGATGATATATGCGGTACCAACACTATTTTAGCGCACCAGACCAGCCCTGGTGGGTCCTGTCCTCTCTTCTCTCCCCTGTTCCCTCTACCACAGCCAGACCAGCCTTGGAGGATCCTGGGAATACTGCAAAGTTGCCTAGGAGCTAGAAGCAGAGCTTCCATGTCTGTCAGTGCCATCTTGTCATGGAGGGGGTTTTACCCACATCCTACACGGGACCTGCATGGCTAAAATAATGTGAGTCTACAATGCATAGATAAAAAGTGAATGTCAGCTCACTGTTTTACTCCTCTCAGACTTTATATTTTAAGAAAGCTTTGGTGATTAAGACTTATTTCCAAGCGGTCTCAGGACACAAACCCTTTATCGACAGTCTTGACTCCTTTGCGATTGCATTGGAGGGGCGCCTATGCTTGGTTTTTAATCAAATAAAACAAAATGGGATTTAAAAAAAAGAAGTTTTTTTATGTTTCTAAATACGAAGTATAGGGGCACCAAAAGTACATTAGGATACTATTGGTCCATTCACATATTTTACATTTTAGTCATTTTAGCAGACTGGCCACCCCGTGGGAAACGAACCCACAACCCTGGTGTTGCAAGCGCCATGCTCTACCAACTGAGCCACATCTGGATAGGCTGCGTATGCGCTGTCAAAATTCATGCCATAACCAATTGAGTTACCACTAAAACCAGCTTTTGGTTGGTCTTAAATATCCCTATCAGCGCTGCCTGAAATTAGCACTTTGGATCATGTTTTTAAGGACACACCTAAAATATTTCCACCCGCCCATCTGAGCGCAAGGAGCTGATATCAGATAGGTAAATTGCCGAACCTGGCGTTAGGGCTGGAAAATGCCAGTGCACCAGTTTTTACATGAAGAAATCGCTAATTAATGTGCGTTTGACACTAGCGCCACCTTAACGCCAGCCAAAAATGTACATATGATTGGCCTTTTGTAAATGTATCACTTTAGATCTATTTTCTCCACAGAAACAGAAATGCACCCAGTGTTGAAGCGTCTTGGTGTGACCGATAGTGATCTGCTTCATCACGGACAGTGTAAAATGACAACATGACGGTGACCTCATCATTCTTAAGAATGTGTTTGTCTGTGTTCGCTGTGTGTGTGTGTGCGTGTGTGTGTTCTCCCTCCATAGCATGGACTGCCTGTTGAAGCCGTGTGTGTGTATCCTGAGAAAGTGTTCTGATTGGCCAGTGAGGGGCCAAGCAAACCACTCCCTGAGACACATCTGGCCGAGAAGAGGGGCCAAGAGGTTGAAGAGGGGCCAAGAGGTTGAAGAGGGGCCAAGAGGTTGAAGAGGGGCCAAGAGGTTGAAGAGGGGCCAAGAGGTTGAAGGAGGGCCAAGAGGTTGAAGGAGGGCCAAGAGGTTGAAGGAGGGCCAAGAGGTTGAAGGAGGGCCAAGAGGTTGAAGAGGGGCCAAGAGGTTGAAGGAGGGCCAAGAGGTTGAAGAGGGGCCAAGAGGTTGAAGAGGGGCCAAGAGGTTGAAGTAGGGCCAAGAGGTTGAAGGAGAGCCAAGAGGTTGTGAGTGAGGCAGCTGTGTTGATGTCACAGTAGAACTGTTCTTCCCTCTCTCATCTCTTTCTGTGGCTGGTTTTTGTCAACTGAATTCATTTTTGTTTTCATTTGAATTTTCTACAGAGCAAAGAGGTTGTTTAAATAACTGTATTGTTTTACCCAATCAGGTCGGAGAGAACCAGCTCTGACGTGGCTCTCTCACCATTCTCACTCCTTGTGTCCGTCATACAAGGGTAATGAAGTAACTTTATTGATGATCACCAATGTTTACTTTTTCTATTGTTGTCTCAACTGTCTAGTGTATTTACATCTAACACTATTCATATTTATATAGTAATACCATATAGTAACTAGTATTATAGGAGCCAAATAGGTCATATTGTATATTTGCATGTTTCCAATTCATGATGCATTTCTGTTGTATGTGTGTTTGCCATAAATCCCTTGTCAAGTGTGTGTACCCCATCTACAGGCCAATGGAGAAAACAGTTAAAAGACATACACGCCCCATGGCCTAATGGGAGTTACTGGAATGGCAGCACACAGTCTTTTGACCGTACCAGACCATGTTCACCCTGCTGTTTGTTTCTTTAGTTTAATGATCACAATTCGTTTTGGTAGAATCCTATACATTTTTGTAACCAGAAGAACGACAAATAAATGCATTATTATTTTTCAACTTGAATCAAACTTTGGACATTGGATTTGAATGTGTCGAGACTAACGTTTCACCCCTCTCCATTGTGGCTAAAGGAGTATAATTGCTTTTGCAGCAGCTAATGGGGATCCTAATCAAATACCAAATGGAAATTGTATTGGGACAATTATATTGGACAATTTAGCCACTACAAGTATAGCTTCTAGGGTCCTAGGCAGTTGTTCCATGTCCCGCCCCCCTCTCTCTCTCCCCTCCCTAGGTACAGCCTACCGTTCCAGGCTGTGTGCCACCACACGGTGAGCCCCTACTGCTCAGTCCTGCCCCCTACTCTGACCTCTCCCTGACCCCCGCCAAGGAGACCCTGCAGCTGGCCTGGAACATCGCATGGCATTCTGGGATAGATATCCTCTTGGAGGAGCGCGGAGGGATCTGCAGTGACGTCGTATGTTAATCTGATTATAGCTGGTAATATTACTTGACTTATTCCTGTATGTTAATTTGATTATAGATGGTAATATTACTTGACTTATTCCTGTATGTTAATTTGATTATAGATGGTAATATTACTTGACTTATTCCTGTATGTTAGTTTGATTATAGATGGTAATTTTACTTGACTTATTCCTGTATGTTAATTTGATTATAGATGGTAATATTACTTGACTTATTCCTGTATGTTAATTTGATTATAGATGGTAATATTACTTGACTTATTCCTGTATGTTAATTTGATTATAGATGGTAATATTACTTGACTTATTCCTGTATGTTAATTTCATTATAGATGGTAATATTACTTGACTTATTCCTGTATGTTAATTTCATTATAGATGGTATTATTACTTGACTTATTCCTGTATGTTAATTTCATTATAGATGGTAATATTACTTGACTTTTTCCTGTATGTTAATTTGGTTATAGTAATATTTTCTTCTGCCCACCTTCCTCTTTCTCCCCTTCTTCACATTCACACCGCTCTCTCTCCCTCCCTCTTTCTTTCTCTGTGTTTCCCTCCTACTCCTCTCTTCCTCTCCATATCCCTCTTTCTCCTCCTCCCTCCCTCCCTGCGTCTCCTCTCTCTCCCCCCTCCAGGTTATGCTTGGCGTTGGCAGGGCCCTTTGAAAGCCAGCTGGTGGTTTGGTTGCTCCAGTGCCCACACTTCTACTGCCTCCCCAGCCTAGAGAGGCCTCTGCTGGGCATGGTCAGCCTCACGGCCCAGCCCAGCTGGAGCTCACACTGCCCTAGCATGGAGCCCCAGTCTCGCTGCACCAAGTTAGTTCAGCATGAGAAAACACAGCACAGCAAACCTAGTCTGGCATTACCTGGGACAGTCTGGAGAAACAGCACTGCTCACACTAGGATATACCTTGCATTTCCCAGTACCACCTAACTTAGTACAGATGAGAATGGTCTGGCCTTAATGGCCATGTACTGTTATAATCTCCCCCCGGCACAGCCAGCAGAGGACTGGCCACCTCTCAGAGCCTGGTTCCTCTCTAGGTTTCTACCGGTTCTTGCCTTTCTAGGAAGTTTTTCCTAGCCACCGTGCTTCTGCATCTGCGTTGCTTGCTCTTTGGGGTTTTAGGCTGGGTCTTTGGGGTTTTAGGCTGGGTCTTTGGGGTTTTAGGCTGGGTCTTTGGGGTTTTAGGCTGGGTTTCTGTAAAGCACTGTGTGACTACTGCTGATGTTCAAAGGGCTTTATAAAATAAAATTGGATTGAGTCCAGGGTTTGGCCTCTCACCCACTCTCACCCCCTGTCTCCCTCATACCCTCACCTGTGTCTCCCTCACCACCCACCCTTGACTCCCCCATCCCTCACCCTGTCTGTCCCATACCCTAAACCTGGTTCTCCCATACCCTCACCCTGTCTCTCCCATACCCTCACCCTGTCTCCCCCA
Organism: Coregonus clupeaformis; assembly: GCF_020615455.1. Taxonomy (NCBI): domain Eukaryota; kingdom Metazoa; phylum Chordata; class Actinopteri; order Salmoniformes; family Salmonidae; genus Coregonus; species Coregonus clupeaformis. Next base: position 35,921,343 of record NC_059198.1, on the reverse strand, counting down.
TATCCTCACCCTGTCTCCCCCACCCCTCACCTGTGTCTCCCTCACCACCCACCCTTGACTCCCCCATCCCTCACCCTGTCTCTCCCATACCCTCACCCTGTCTCTCCCATACCCTCAACCTGTCTCCCCCATACCCTCACCCTGTCTCCCCCATACCCTCACCCTGTCTCCCCCATCCCTCACCCTGTCTCCCCCATCCCTCACCCTGTCTCTCCCATACCCTCACCCTGTCTCTCCCATACCCTCACCCTGTCTCTCCCATACCCTCACCTTGTCTCTCCCATACCCTCACCTTGTCTCTCCCATACCCTCACCCTGTCTCTCCCATACCCTCACCCTGTCTCTCCCATACCCTCACCCTGTCTCCCCCATCCCTCACCCTGTCTCTCGCATACCCTCACCTTGTCTCTCCCATACCCTCACCCTGTCTCTCCCATACCCTCACCCTGGTTCTCGCAGTGATCTATGACCATCAGACTGGTCCTCATCTGGCCTGGGCCTCTGTTTCTCCAGGCTAATCAAAGCTAAGCTAAGGGTCCCAGCTGCATGTATCCCCTGTAGGTCTAAGCCCTTAGATCGCAATATCTACTAAACTAACATATTAAATTGTTTTCAAGTGGTCATAAAATGCCTCATTTAGCCATTTGATTTTGTAGGTTTAACAATAAATATATATATATATACAGTGGGGGAAAAAAGTATTTAGTCAGCCACCAATTGTGCAAGTTCTCCCACTTAAAAAGATGAGAGAGGCCTGTAATTTTCATCATAGGTACACGTCAACTATGACAGACAAAATGAGGAAAAAAAATCCAGAAAATCACATTGTAGGATTTTTAATGATTTTATTTGCAAATTAACGCTGTCATCTGTCTGCTTCACCTGTCCCACGAGATGACGGCCCAGAGCAGGTCAGCAACCCAGCCAGAACAGCACTCATTGCATTTCTACACTACAGATTGGCAAGATGTTTCCTTGTGAAGTGTAGTAGAGATAGATGAGGAAATAAGTTTACTGTGTGCTTATTGCATGGACATTTTTCTCCTTTTGTTAGTGCATCAGTCTGGATATCTGGAGATATGTGTTAATCTAGTCCAGGACTTAATTTCCCAGTGGTCTTTGGGTCAAGAGGCGGGGTCTGATACAGTGAGGGAAAAAAGTATTTGATCACCTACTGATTTTGTACGTTTGCCCACTGACAATGATATGATCAGTCTATAATTTTAATGGTAGGTTTATTTGAACAGTGAGAGACAGAATAACAACGTCAAAAAATCCAGAAAAATGCATGTCAAAAATGTTATGAATTGATTTGCATTTCAATGAGGGAAATAAGTATTTGACCCCTCAGCAAAACATTAATAAGTATTTGGTGGAAAAACCCTTGCTGGCAATCACAGAGGTCAGACGTTTCTTGTAGTTGACCACCAGGTTTGCACACATCTCAGGAGGGATTTTGTTCCACTCCTCTTTGCAGATCTTCTCCAAGTCATTAAGGTTTTGAGGCTGACGTTTGGCAACTCGAACCTTTAGCTCCCTCCACAGATTTTCTACGGGATTAACATCTGGAGCCTGGCTAGGCCACTCCAGGACCTTAATGTGCTTCTTCTTGAGCCACTCCTTTGTTGCCTTGGCCGTGTGTTTTGGGTCATTGTCATGCTGGAATACCCATCCACGACCCATTTTCAATGCCTTGGCTGAGGGAAGGAGGTTCTCACCCAAGATCTGACGGTACATGGCCCCATCGATCGTCCCTTTGATGCGGTGAAGTTGTCCTGTCCCCTTAGCAGAACAACACCCCCAAAGCATAATGTTTCCACCTCCATGTTTGATGGTGGGGATGGTGTTCTTGGGGTCATAGGCAGCATTCCTCCTCCTCCAAACACGGCTAGTTGAGTTGATGCCAAAGACCTCGATTTTGGTCTCATCTGACCACAACACTTTCACCCAGTTCTCCTCTGAATCAGTCAGATGTTCATTGGCAAACTTCAGATGGCCCTGTTAATGTGCTTTCTTGAGCAGGGGGACCTTGCGGGCGCTGCAGGATTTCAGTCCTTCACGGCGTAGTGTGTTACCAATTGTTTTCTTGGTGACTATGGTCCCAGCTGCCTTGAGATCATTGACAAGATCCTCCCGTGTAGTTCTGGGCTGATTCCTCACCGTTCTCATGATCACTGCAACTCCACGAGGTGAGATCTTGCATGGAGCCCCAGGCCGAGGGAGATTTACAGTTATTTTGTGTTTCTTCCATTTGCAAATAATCACACCAACTGTTGTCACCTTCTCACCAAGCTGCTTGGTGATGGTCTTGTAGCCCATTCCAGCCTTGTGTAGGTCTACAATCTTGTCCCTGACATCCTTGGAGAGCTCTTTGGTCTTGGCCATGGTGGAGAGTTTGGAATCTGATTGATTGATTGCTTCTGTGGACAGGTGTCTTTTATACAGGTAACAAGCTGAGATTAGGAGTACTCCCTTTAAGAGTGTGCTCCTAATCTCAGCTCGTTACCTGTATAAAAGACACCTGGGAGCCAGAAATCATTCTGATTGAGAGGGGGTCATACTTATTTCCCTCATTAAATTGCAAATCAATGTATAACATTTTTCACATGCGTTTTTCTGGATTTTGTTGTTGTTATTCTGTCTCTCACTGTTCAAATGAACCTACCATTAAAATTATAGACTGATCATTTCTTTGTTAGTGGGCAAACGTACAAAATCAGCAGGGGATCAAATACTTTTTTTCCTCACTGTACTTATGAAAGGATTATTGCGGGACACCTTGCTGGGTCCCGTTCATTAAGGAGATCTGTTCTACCTTTCTGTAATATTTGTGGCAGTTTCAGTCTGTTCACCTGCAACAAGCACCACATCCCTCCATTTGAAAATGGTCTGCTTGTTCACGAGTACAGGTCTGTACATACTGTATGTGTAGATCTATAAATCATCCCAACTTCAAAAGGCATGAACAAATCCATACAATGAAAATATGAGCAAATCTGAGTAGCACTTACAGGCCTACAGGCTTAGACTATCTAACTCCGACCCTTGTTAACAAGCAGTTTGTTTGGCTTCTGTGTGGAGCCCTCAGAACTGTTCTGACTACTGATGTTTTCCAGACCTCGCGCCGTGTCCTCCAGCCACAGAATGAAGTGCCTTGTGACGCATGCAAACGTAAAAAATCAGCAGGGGATCAAATACTTTTTTCCCTCACTGTCAGCCCAGTGGGTCACAGCTGGGTCCAGCCCGGCTCATGCTGCTGTGGGTGAACAGAGACCCAGACGTAACACACACATACACAATTTACAGTGGGGAGAACAAGTATTTGATACACTGCCGATTTTGCAGGTTTTCCTACTTACAAAGCATGTAGAGGTCTGTAATTTTTATCATATGTACACTTAAACTGTGAGAGACGGAATCTAAAACAAAAATCAAGAAAATCACATTGTATGATTTTTAAGTAATTAATTTGCATTTTATTGCATGACATAAGTATTTGATACATCAGAAAAGCAGAACTTAATATTTGGTACAGAAACCTTTGTTTGCAATTACAGAGATCATACGTTTCCTGTAGGTCTTGACCAGGTTTGCACACACTGCAGCAGGGATTTTGGCCCACTCCTCCATACAGACCTTCTCCAGATCCTTCAGGTTTCGGGGCTGTCGCTGGGCAATATGGACTTTCAGCTCCCTCCAAAAATGTTCTATTGGGTTCAGGTCTGGAGACTGGCTAGGCCACTCCAGGACCTTGAGATGTTCCTTACGGAGCCACTCCTTAGTTGCCCTGGCTGTGTGTTTCGGGTCGTTGTCATGCTGGAAGACCCAGCCACGACCCATCTTCAATGCTCTTACTGAGGGAAGGAGGTTGTTGGCCAAGATCTCGTGATACATGGCCCCATCCATCCTCCCCTCAATACGGTGCAGTCGTCCTGTCCCCTTTGCAGAAAAGCATCCCCAAAGAATGATGTTTCCACCTCCATGCTTCACGGTTGGGATGGTGTTCTTGGGGTTGTACTCATCCTTCTTCCTCCAAACATGGCGAGTGGAGTTTAGACCAAAAAGCTATATTTTTGTCTCATCAGACCACATGACCTTCTCCCATTCCTCCTCTGGATCATCCAGATGGTCATTGGCAAACTTCAGACGGGCCTGGACATGCGCTGGCTTGAGCAGGGGGACCTTGCGTGCGCTGCAGGATTTTAATCCATGACGGCGTAGTGTGTTACTAATGCTTTTCTTTGAGGCTGTGGTACCAGCTCTCTTCAGGTCATTGACCAGGTCCTGCTGTGTAGTTCTGGGCTGATCCCTCACCTTCCTCATGATCATTGATGCCCCACGAGGTGAGATCTTGCATGGAGCCCCAGACCGAGGGTGATTGACCGTCATCTTGAACTTCTTCCATTTTCTAATAATTGCGCCAACAGTTGTTGCCTTCTCACCAAGCTGCTTGCCTATTGTCCTGTAGCCCATCCCAGCCTTGTGCAGGTCTACAATTTTTCCCTGATGTCCTTACACAGCTCTCTGGTCTTGGCCATTGTGGAGAGGTTGGAGTCTGTTTGATTGAGTGTGTGGACAGGTGTCTTTTATACAGGTAACGAGTTCAAACAGGTGCAGTTAATACAGGTAATGAGTGGAGAACAGGAGGGCTTCTTAAAGAAAAACTAACAGGTCTGTGAGAGCCGGAATTCTTACTGGTTGGTAGGTGATCAAATACTTATGTCATGCAATAAAATGCAAATTAATTACTTAAAAATCATACAATGTGATTTTCTGGATTTTTGTTTTAGATTCCGTCTCTCACAGTTGATGTGTACCTATGATAAAAATTACAGACCTCTACATGCTTTGTAAGTAGGAAAACCTGCAAAATCGGCAGTGTATCAAATACTTGTGCTCCCCACTGTAAGAACAAGTGAGAAAAATAAAATGTGGAAATAGAAAATAAGATGTTATTATTTCATGGACAGATTTGTCAAATGCTGTCAGTTTCTGTTATTAAACCAGTACTTCTTCCTGGACTAGACTTTCTGAGGGACACCATGAACTATAACTCCTATGCTTGAGATCGCAAGAAGTGACAATGAAAAGCAAATGGCAGTTTCTTTCTCGCTTTTGGCAGTGTTTCTCTGTCTATCTGTCTCTCTCTCTCTCTCTCTCTCTCTCTCTCTCTCTCTCTCTCTCTCTCTCTCTCTCTCTCTCTCTCTCTCTCTCTCTCTCTATCTGTATCTGTATGTTCTCTCTATAATTGAATGTGGAAAAAGTCCCTTGACAAGTAGGATCTTTCTCTGTGTTGATCACAGCAAATGTCAAGAGTGACAATGCAAATAGCAGGAATGTCAGGCAGGTATCCATCACTTTTTAATCTACAGTCCGAGGAGCGGGGTGGCGAACGAGAATCCTACATTTCAATTCACATTGCGTCCTTGTCTTACCTTTCATTGTGACTGGCAAAGCGACATTATTGATCACAGCTCAAATTGACTGTATATATCATAGCAGCCAGTAAGCGCAAACTATTCAACAATGACATAAACTTTTGTTCTAAAACATGTTACACTCTTGAATAATGCAACAAATCACAAGCATGTATGTACAGACAATTAAATGGTTTATTTTGTTGTCTGTAGGCTACACTTCAAGACAAAAGCACAGAGTTAGAACAGCATTTCTTCATCAAGTAATGTCATCCTATCAGAAATGAACGTTAAGCCTCTCACACGAATATAAAGCCCAGTGGGCCTTACAACATTGCAACAAACCAGGCTTAATTTTATTCATAGTCCAAATGTTTTTCACAGCTGATTTATGATTTTGTCATACGCTACAACTTGGTTCCGGAGTTGGTTAAGTTAGCCAACTCCCCCCCACCCCCCCACCCCACACACACACACTCTGGGACCTGTTGTGCCACCTCTGAAATCACCACACAATGTTACAAATGAAGAAAAAAAACATATCCTATTTGTATGATCTACATTTTATATGTTTTTGATGGGGATGGGCTTCCATAGTTTTACGTGGCTCAGTGCAGCACGCAGCTACTGCTACAATTTGAGAATGTAACAGCCTGATATTGCAATTTCAGATAAAAACTCAATAAAACAAAGTCTCAAATATTAGGAACATTTCTATACCTTTCAGCTGTTTCAAAAACATTGCTCTGCTATTAGCATTTATACTGTAGGAGTGTTGGGTCAACGAGACAATTCTGTTTACGCTGCCCTGCTTCAAGGGGGGCAGCTGACGGGTGAGTGTCGTGCACAACCTCCGGAGGGGCATATTGACCAATAACAGTCCACAGAATTTCCAGCCAATAAACTTGAAAAACAGAGTATGAAAACTTTACTCCATCATGACTGGAACAACTGTAAAGGTCCATTGCAGACGTTTTTATCTCAATATCAAATTATTTCTGGGTAACAATTAAGTACATTACTGTGATTGTTTTCAATAAAAACTTTTTTTTTTTAAATAGCTTCTTAGCAAAGAGACATTTCTCTAGCAAGAATTTAGCCACGACTGTCTGGGAGTGGTCTGAGTGGGGAGGGGAAAACGGAAAACTAGCTGTTATTGGCAGAGAGGTTCGGAACTCTTTCTTATTGGTCTATTAACTAATTTCCGCCCGGTGATGTCAACAGGCAGGCCAAAACACAGCTTTTACACTAAAAGAGCATTATCGTTTTCACTATTTCACAGTATTATTCCAACCTCATAGTGTGGAAAGGTATATAAAACGTAGGAAAATCACGTTTTTTTGACTGCGCTGGGCATTTAAAGTAATGTCCATGCAGTAACAGCTAAGCACACCTAGATGGGAGTGTTGTTGAAGTTCTGGTCATCCTTTTTGTGTTTCTAGTAGGCAGCGTTTGCCTGCAGAATCTACTGGTGTTGCCCAATGCCTGACCAGGTCAAAGACTGGCCCTTTCGGTTATGTTTTGTTACATTATGTTGTGTTAGTTAGGTCTTCTCGTGATGTGTGTTTTTTTTCTATATATATTTTAATCCCCCGTCCCCGCAGGAGGCCTTTTGCCTTTTTGTAGGCCGTCATTGTAAATAAGAATTTGTTCTTAATTGACTTGCCTAGTTAAATAAAGGTGAAATAAAAATAAATAATTCAAAAAGGTATTGAATTAGGTTAATTACATAGTAATTACATGATCGTTTTTCCTCTCTCTCAAACTGTGACAGAACATTACCACCTCTCTCTCTCTCTCCTCTCTCTCTCTCTCTCTCTCTCTCTCTCTCTCTCTCGCTCTGTCTCTCTCTCTGTCTCTCTCTCTGTCTCTCTCTCTCTCTCTGTCTCTCTCTCTGTCTGTCTCTCTCTGTCTCTGTCTCTGTCTCTGTCTCTGTCTCTGTCTCTCTCTCTCTCTCTCTCTCTCTCTCTCTCTCTCTCTCTCTCTCTCTCTCTCTCTCTCTCTCTCTCTCTCTCTCTCTCTCTCTCTCTCTCTCTCTCTCTCTCTCTCTCTCTCTCTCTCTCTCTCTCTCTCTCTCTCTCTCTCTCCTCCTAGAGTCCATGTGTGCGTCTCCATGATGAGTATTCAGGTGTATGTCTGGTGGGTCTCGCAGCCCTGCAGGTCCTGTTCTACCACCGTCAGTTCTAGACCAGAGAGCTGTGTAAGGTCATCAGGGATACAATTGTAGACTTGCACAAGATCTCACCTCGTGGGGCATCAATGATCATGAGGAAGGTGAGGGATCAGCCCAGAACTACACGGCAGGACCTGGTCAATGCCCTGAAGAGAGCTGGGACCACAGTCTCAAAGAAAACCATTAGTAACACACTACGCCGTCATGGATTAAAATCCTGCAGCGCACGCAAGGTCCCCCTGCTCAAGCCAGCGCATGTCCAGGCCCGTCTGAAGTTTGCCAATGACCATCTGGATGATCCAGAGGAGGAATGAGAGAAGGTCATGTGGTCTAATGAGACAATAATATAGCTTTTTGGTCTAAACTCCACTCGCCGTGTTTGGAGAAAGAAGAAGGATGAGTACAACCCCAAGAACACCATCCCAACCGTGAAGCATGGAGGTGGAAACATCATTCTTTGGGGATGCTTTTCTGCAAAGGGGACAGGACGACTGCACCGTATTGAGGGGAGGATAAAAAAAAAACATGTATACACTGGATAAGAGCGTCTGCTAAATGACTGAAATGAAATGAAATGAATGGGGCCATGTATCGCAAGATCTTGGCCAACAACCTCCTTCCCTCAGTAAGAGCATTGAAGATGGGTCGTGGCTGGGTCCTCCAGCATGACAACGACCCGAAACACACAGCCAGGGCAACTAAGGAGTGGCCTAGCCAGTCTCCAGACCTGAACCCAATAGAACATCTTTGGAGGGAGCTGAAAGTCCGTATTGCCCAGCGACAGCCCCGAAACCTGAAGGATCTGGAGAAAGTCTGTATGGAGGAGTGGGCCAAAATCCCTGATGCAGTATGTGCAAACCTGGTAAAGACCTACAGGAAACGTATGATCTCTGTAATTGCAAACAAAGGTTTCTGTACCAAATATTAAGTTCTGCTTTTCTGATGTATCAAATACTTATGTCATGCAATAAAATGCAAATTAATTACTTAAAAATCATACAATGTGATTTTCTGGATTTTTGTTTTACATTCCGTCTCTCACAGTTTTTGTGTACCTATGATAAAAATTACAGACCTCTACATGCTTTGTAAGTAGGAAAACCTGCAAAATCGGCAGTGTATCAAATACTTGTTCTCCCCACTGTAGATCTCATGTAGCACCTAACCAATTGAGTGTCAGAGTTGAGGGAAACATCTCATGCACAATTCTTCATATGAAGAGCAACCATGATGACAGTACATTTCTATATGATAACTATGCCTCTACACACAAACGTTGTTGGTATGGTATATGTCCTATCTTATGTTTCAACTCCTGTCTGATCCCTCAATCTTTGCTCATCTTCCTTGTATTGTAGACCAGAGTGACACAGACAGCAATTTTAATATATTCTCCCCCATTCCATTCTGTTTTATTAGTTTCTGTTCTGTTTTATTCTGTTCTGTTCCGTTCTACAGGTCACATATACCACTGACTCTGTCCTCTCCCAGGACTCCAGACTGAGTGACCCTGCTCTTGACCCCTACTGTGTCAACGTGACCCCTGACCTGTTATCAGCCCTCTGCGGCCTCCTGGCCAACCTGTTAGTCGTTCTACCAAAGTTCAGCCTCTTAGCCCTTACATGCAGCCAGCTCCTCCAATCATAAGCTAGGTCAGAGGTCAAATACACACGTTTGCACTAGTTACACCAGTTACTGGCCAGATCAAATACAAATACAGATAGCGAGAGAGAGAGGTGGACATGGAGGCCGCATGGCTTAAAGTGTTGAACATCATGGCTATTAATAGCATTACTTCACCAAATTACAGAATTATATACTAGACATTAGGCATATATTTGGAACAGAAAATAAAAGTATTAACCTGTTCAACAAGATTTGAAAATAACTGTTCTGTTCTGGAACACTAGAGATCACTTTCGTTTCCCGTTCTGTTTCCGTTCTTTAAAAAATGACCTTTTTCAATTCTGTTCACTAAACAGGTTCCAACCCCTGCTAGAGCAGAAATGGTCCTGTCTTAAGTGGTGGACCATTTCTGTTTCCTGTCTGAAGTGTTGGACTTTTACCCTGTTTCTGTTTCCCGTCTGAAGTGGTGGACATTAACCCTGTTTCTGTTTACTGTCTGAAGTAATGGACTTTAACCCTGTTTCTGTTTCCTCTGTCATAGGGTGCTGAAGGTGGGTGTGGTGTATGAATCAGGCGCAGGACGCAGAGGCTCAGTCCAAAGGCTTTAGTGCAATATCCACACAAAACAAAAGCACAATAAGCCTGAAGGCGAATACAAGGCGCACACAGGCGACAAAATAAACGGCGCACAAAACATGTGCAAAGTAACCACTCCAAAACACTGGAGGGAAATAGTAGCTCCAACACGTAACAGAAGCGCAATCACACACAAACACAGACACACACAACGAGAACTAAATAGAACACTAACGAGGACTAACTAGACACAGGTGTACAACATTAAGACCAAACCAAACGAACATGAAACATAGATCGGTGGCAGCTAGTACTCCGGGGACGACGACCGCCGAAGCCTGCCCGAACCAGGAGGAGGAGCAGCCTCGGCCGAAACCGTGACAGTACCCCCCACTTGACGCGCGGCTCCAGCCGTGCGCCGACCCCCGGCCTCGGGGACGACCAGGAGGACGCGGAGCAGGGCGCGCGGGATGGTCCCGGTGGAACTCCGACAGGAGAGATGGGTCTAGGATGTCCCTCCGCGGCACCCAGCACCGCTCCTCCGGGCCGTACCCCTCCCACTCCACGAGATACTGGAGACCCCCATCCGGCGTCTGGAGTCCAAGATGGACCGAACGGTGTACGCCGGAGCCCCCTCGATGTCCAATGGGGGCGGAGGAGTCTCTCCTATCTCATTGTCCTGGAGTGGACCAGCTACCACCGGCCTGAGAAGAGACACATGGAACGAGGGGTTAATATTCTTATATTCAACAGGTCGATGTAACTTATAACACACCTCGTTCAATCTTCTCAGGACTTTAAAGGGCCCCACAAACCGCCGACCCAGCTTCCGGCAGGGCAGTCGGAGGGGTAGGTTTCTGGTAGAGAGCCAGACTCGATCTCCAGGTGCGTACACCGGCCCCTCACTGCGGTGGAGATCGGCGCTCGCCTTGTGACGACGGACGGCCCGCTGCAGGTGGACGTGGGCAGCGTTCCACGTCTCTTCCGAGCGCCTCATCCAATCATCCACCGCAGGGGTTCTCGATCTGGCTCTGCTGCCACGGTGCCAGAACCGGCTGGTAACCTAATACACATTGTAAAGGGGTTAGGTTGGTAGAGGAGTGGCGGAGAGAATTCTGGGCCATCTCGGCCCAGGGAATGTAACGCGCCCACTCCTCAGGCCGGTCCTGGCAATACGACCTCAGAAACCTACCCACATCCTGGTTGACACGTTCTACCTGCCCGTTACTCTCCGGGTGGTACCCCGAGGTAAGGCTAACCGAGACCCCCAAACGCTCCATAAACGCTCTCCACACCCGGGAGGTAAACTGGGGGCCTCGATCAGACACTATATCCTCGGGGAACCCGTAATGCCGGAAGACGTGGGTAAATAGGGCCTCAGCAGTCTGTAGGGCAGTAGGAAGACCCGACATAGGGAGAAGACGACAGGCCTTAGAGAACCAGTCCACAACGACCAGGATGGTGGTATTGCCCTGAGAGAGGGGAAGGTCTGTTACAAAATCCACCGAGAGGTGGGACCATGGTCGTTGTGGAACGGGTAGGGGCTGTAACTTACCCCTGGGCAGATGTCGGGCGCCTTACACTGGGCGCACACCGAGCAGGAGGAGACATAAACCCTCACATCCCTAGCCAAAGTGGGCCACCAGTATTTAGTGCTAAGGCAATGCACTGTCCGGCCGATACCCGGATGTCCAGAGGAGGGTGACGTGTGAGCCCAGTAAATGAGTCGATCCCGAATCTCGAGCGGAACGTACTTCCGACCCTCAGGACACTGTGGAGGGCTGGGGTCGGTACACAACGCTCGCTCGATTTCGGCATCGACCTCCCACACCACCGGTGCCACAAGGAAAGACTCCGGTAGTATGGGAGTGGGCTCAACGGACCTCTCCTCCGTGTCATACCGCCGGGACAGTGCATCTGCCTTACCATTCTGGGACCCAGGGATGTACGTGATTTTAAATACGAACCTGGTGAGAAACATACTCCATCGAGCCTGGCGAGGGTTCAGTCTCCTCGCTGCCCGGATGTACTCCAGGTTCCGATGGTCAGTCAAAATGAGGAAAGGGTGTTGAGCCCCCTCAAGCCAATGCCTCCACACCTTAAGGGCTTGAACTACAGCTAACAGCTCCCTGTCCCCAACGTCATGAGTTACGCTCCGCCGGGCTGAGCTTCTTAGAGTAAAAAGCACAGGGGCGGAGTTTAGGTGGCGTGCCGGACCGTTGAGAGAGAACGGCCCCTATACCAGCCTCAGACGCGTCTACCTCAACCTGAAAGGGTAAGCGGGATCCGGATGCGCCAGCACCGGGAGCCGACGTAAACAGGTCCTTCAGTCTCCTAAAGGCCCTGTCCGCATCGGCTGACCACTGCATTCGCACCGACCCCCCTTCAGAAGGGACGTGATGGGAGCTGCCACCTGTCCAAAACCCCCGGATAAACCTCCGGTAGTAATTCGCAAAAGCCCAAAAACTGCTGCACCTCTTTTTACAGTAGTTGGGGTTTGCCAATTACGCACAGCGGACACACGATCCACCTCCATTCTCACCCCTGACGCGGACAACCGATAACACAAAAAGGAGACCGACTCCTGGAAAAACAGACATTTCTCTGTCTTGACATATAGGTCGTGTTCCAACAGCCTCCTCAATACACGACGCACCAGGGTTATATGCTCGGCTCGGGTAGACGAGTACACCAGATTGTCATCAATGTACACGACCACCCCTTGTCCCTGCATATCCCGGAAAATGTCATCTACGAAGGATTGGAAGACTGATGGAGCATTCATCAACCCATATGGCATGACGAGATATTCGAAATGACCTGACGTGGTACTAAACGCTGTCTTCCATTCGTCACCCTCCCTAATGCGCACCAAGTTATACGCGCTCCTGAGATCCAGTTTTGTGAAAAACCGCGCTCCATGCAATGACTCCGTCATGGTCGCAATCAGAGGGAGTGGATAACTGTATTTCACAGTAATCTGATTGAGACCACGGTAATCAATGCACGGGCGCAACCCTCCATCTTTCTTTTTCACAAAAAAGAAGCTTGAGGAGGCGGGAGAAGTGGAGGGCCGAATGTATCCCTGTCTCAAAGATTCGGCTATGTAAGTCTCCATAGCTTTTCTCTCCTCTTGAGACAAAGGATACACATGGCTCCGTGGGAGCGCTGCTCCTGCCTGGAGATCAATCGCACAATCCCCCTGTCTATGAGGAGGCAACTGCGTCGCCCTAGTTTTGCTAAACACGAGAGCTAAATCCCCATATTCAGGCGGAATGTGCAGTGCGGGCACTTGGTTTGGACTCTCCACCGAAGTCGCCCCCACGGAAACTCCCAGACATCGCCCTCGCACTGAGCAGACCACCCATCGAGAGCCCTCTGTTGCCACGAAATAGCAGGGTTGTGGGTGCTTAACCAGGAATCCCCAGCACCACTGGGTACGCAGGAGAGTCGATCAGATACAGCTGTATAGTCTCCTCATGACCCCCCTGCGCACACATCCGAAGTGGCGCTGTGATCTCCCCTGATCAACCCCGACCCCAACGGGCGGCTATCTAAGGCATGAACGGGAAAAGGTTTGTCAACAGGAAGGAGAGGGATCCCTAACTCAAAACAAAACTTCCGATCAACAAAATTCCCAGCTGCGCCTGAATCTACGAGCGCCTTATGCTGGGAATGAGGTGCAACCTGTGGAAAACAAACAGGTATACAAAAGTGCGCAACAGAAAGCTCTGGGTAAGTGGGACGTCTACTCACCTGGGAGGCCCCCCCAGTGCGTGGCCTGTTGTCTTCTCCCCCGGAGAACCCTCCCCAGCACCTGGCCGCAGTGTGCCCTCCACGACCGCACTTGGTGCAGGAGACAGGCCCCCTCGGGCTCCTCCTACTCCGTTCTCTAGCGCCGGCACCCTCAGGTGGATGGTCGAACACGGCCTTGAAGCGGCGGGAGAACTCTGCGTAGGTAATGGTGTTGGGGTCCATTCTCCTCCACTCTGCGTTAGCCCACTCCAACGCCTTGCCCGTGAGACAGGAGATGAGGGCGGATACGCTCTCGTGTCCCGAGGGCACCGGGTGTACAGTGGCCAGGTAGAGCTCCACCTGCAGGAGGAACCCCTGACACCCGGCAGCTGTTCCGTCATACGCCCTCGGGAGCGAGAGCCGAATCCCCCTGGGTTCCGAACCTAGGACTGGTGGACCGACCGATGGGGTGGGCAGGGTAGGTGGAGGTGTGGGTACCCGGCTGGCCTCCCATCGGTGCAAGGTGTAGATTACCTCCTGTAGAGCGGTCTCCAGTTGTCTAATCTGGCCATCTTGCCCACGGATATGCTCCTCGAGCGACACAGGCGTCTCTGCCGATCCTGCTGATTCCATATTGGTGTGTGATTCTGTCATAGGGTGCTGAAGGTGGGTGTGGTGTATGAATCAGGCGCAGGACGCAGAGGCTCAGTCCAAAGGCTTTAGTGCAATATCCACACAAAACAAAAGCACAATAAGCCTGAAGGCGAATACAAGGCGCACACAGGCGACAAAATAAACGGCGCACAAAACATGTGCAAAGTAACCACTCCAAAACACTGGAGGGAAATAGTAGCTCCAACACGTAACAGAAGCGCAATCACACACAAACACAGACACACACAACGAGAACTAAATAGAACACTAACGAGGACTAACTAGACACAGGTGTACAACATTAAGACCAAACCAAACGAACATGAAACATAGATCGGTGGCAGCTAGTACTCCGGGGACGACGACCGCCGAAGCCTGCCCGAACCAGGAGGAGGAGCAGCCTCGGCCGAAACCGTGACATCCTGTCTGAAGTGGTGGACTTTAACCCTGTTTCTGATCCTGTCTGAAGTGGTGGACTTTAACCCTGTTTCTGTTTCCTGTGAGCTGGAAACTCAAAACACACTACAAGAATGCCAGGAGGTAACTGGGGACAGATACATCATTTAGTACCAATGTAAGACTCAAATGATCACACCTCTGCTGTATGTTGGTGTAGTGAGAGCTTGTTTGAAGAAAACAGGTTGTGTAGGAGGGTTTTGGCCCATGAGAAACCTATGCCCTGTGGTTGAGATGGTAGCAGATTGGAAAGGGATAAGAAGGGGGGCGATTTCATGATTTCACTTTGGAGGAAATATGTTTTCACATAAACCCACTGATTGCTCTACCTCAAAGATAACATCTGATTCCATTAGGAGTGTACAATGCTTTGAGATGTGTGTACGTACCAACGAGTGCACCTGTGTGTCATCCCCTAGGTCCTGACCCGGTTCCAGTTCTGTCCTCACGCTTGATACCAAAGACTTGGATAAGAAACTCCTTTTTGGGATATATAGGCCTATAGGATTCTCAACAGACCTAACCATAGACAACATAATGTCTCCATGGACTGGAAGTCATTGGTTACAACAGGTTTTGTACCATTCTTAGGGCAGCATTACATGGCATTATAAGTCAGGCTGCTTTCCAGCTGAATGAATCATAATGAAGTGATGTTCAGTGTTCTGTCGTCATCTGAAGACATAGTTAAAAGTGTATTAAGATCCCAAATGGAAGCTCATTAATGGTAGTCTATTCACACCGGTCCTGTGGTGATCTCTTATTTAATGAAGGACTCTTCAGCTCCTCAGCTTGTACATAGATATACACTGTAGTGTGTGTGTGTGTGTGTGTGCATGTGTGTGTGTTCTCTGGGCCTTTCTTCAGACTGTGGTACGGTGTGTGCGTGTGTGTGTGTGTGTGTGCTGGACAGACGTGTTGATGCTGCTGGCTACTGTGGTGAGGAGGGATCTCCTCATCTGTCTCTGCACCCTACCCATCTGTCTCTGCACCCTACCCATCTGTCTCTGCACCCTACCCATCTGTCTCTGCACCCTACCCATCTGTCTCTGCAGCCTACCCATCTGTCTCTGCAGCCTTCCCTATCTGTCCCTGCAGCCTACCCATCTGTCTCTGCAGCCTACCCATCTGTCTCTGCAGCCTACCCATCTGTCTCTGCACCCTACCCATCTGTCTCTGCACCCTACCCATCTGTCTCTGCACCCTACCCATCTGTCTCTGCAGCCTACCCATCTGTCTCTGCAGCCTACCTATCTGTCTCTGCAGCCTACCCATCTGTCTCTGCAGCCTACCCATCTGTCTCTGCAGCCTACCCATCTGTCTCTGCAGCATTCCCTATCTGTCTCTGCAGCCTACCCATCTGTCTCTGCAGCCTACCCATCTGTCTCTGCACCCTACCCATCTGGCTCTGCAGCCTACCCATCTGGCTCTGCAGCCTACCCATCTGGCTCTGCAGCCTACCCATCTGTCTCTGCACCCTACCCATCTGTCTCTGCAGCCTACCCATCTGTCTCTGCACCCTACCCATCTGTCTCTGCAGCCTACCCATCTGTCTCTGCAGCCTACCCATCTGTCTCTGCACCCTACCCATCTGTCTCTGCAGCCTACCCATCTGTCTCTGCAGCCTACCCATCTGTCTCTGCACCCTACCCATCTGTCTCTGCACCCTACCCATCTGTCTCTGCAGCCTACCCATCTGTCTCTGCAGCCTACCCATCTGTCTCTGCACCCTACCCATCTGTCTCTGCAGCCTACCCATCTGTCTCTGCAGCCTACCCATCTGTCTCTGCACCCTACCCATCTGTCTCTGCAGCCTACCCATCTGTCTCTGCTGCCTACCCATCTGTCTCTGCAGCCTACCCATCTGTCTCTGCACCCTACCCATCTGTCTCTGCAGCCTACCCATCTGTCTCTGCAGCCTACCCATCTGTCTCTGCAGCCTACCCATCTGTCTCTGCACCCTACCCATCTGTCTCTGCACCCTACCCATCTGTCTCTGCAGCCTACCCATCTGTCTCTGCTGCCTACCCATCTGTCTCTGCAGCCTACCCATCTGGCTCTGCACCCTACCCATCTGTCTCTGCAGCCTACCCATCTGTCTCTGCAGCCTTCCCTATCTGTCTCTGCAGCCTACCCATCTGGCTCTGCAGCCTACCCATCTGGCTCTGCAGCACTGGGGAGATGCTGCAACAAATTCACAGGTGTATGTTGGAAATGTTTGAGGAACTCAGGGAGCATGCAATATGTCCGTCCCTCCCTCCTCCTTCCTCCTCCTTTCTTCCTCCCTCTTCTACTTCCTCCTCTCTCCCTCCTCCGCCTCCTCATCTTCCTCTCTGTGTCTAATGGGGCTGCAGGGAAATCTGATGAGCCCTGTGAAAGATGAATGCTGAGCTGTGTGTGTGTCTGTGTGTGTGATTGATTACAGTGTGTGTTTTGCAGTCAGAAGTGCATGAGGCGTGAATGAGTCTCAAGCAGTCTGTTTCAAGGGATTTAATGATTTGGTTTTACTGGGCTCCATGATGTAGATTCATTCATTCAAATGTAAAACATCCACTAATCATTCACTCTTTCCCTCCTCTTATCCTGCTGTGTGTCTTTGGGTGTGTGTTTGTGTGCGTGCGTGCGTGCACGTGTACTCCTTAGTGGGGCCGTGGTCTAAGGCACTGCATCGCAGTGCTAACTGTGCCACTAGAGATCCTGGTTTGAATCCAGGCTCTGTCGCAGCCGGCCGCGACCGGGAGACTCATGGGCGGCGCACAATTGGCCCAGCATCGTCCAGGGTAGGGGAGGGAATGGCCGGCAGGGGTGTAGCTCAGTTGATAGAGCATGGTGTTTGCAACGCCAGGGTTGTGGGTTCGATTCCCACGGGGGGCCAGTATAAAAAGCAAAAAAAAATGTATTCACTGTAAGTCGCTCTGGATAAGAGCGTCTGCTAAATGACTAAAATGTAAATGTAATGTGTGCTCATCCATTGCATGTGTGTTAATCTGTGTCTGTATCTGTGTCTACCTCCAGCCACGTTGTCGGTGTGTGTGACCCAGACATCTAGTGACCCTGTGTGTCATCCTGTCTGAGGCCAAGAGACAAACCATAGAGGTCACCACCCTGAACCCTGAGGCCCTGAACGGCGCCTCCGGTCGACAGCTCTGGAAACTACTTCTGCAAGACACACTTTGATTGGTCTAGAGCTCTGAGATATTGGATAGGTGAAAATGCTGTCAATACTGTGTGAAAGTGGATGTCACGTTTTGCATCACCTGTTGCATTGTCTTTGTGTTTGGAGAAGCGTGTCTTTCAGGACCCCATGAAGAAGAAGACCTCTGAAGCCCTTATACAGTGAGGGAAAAAGTATTTGATCCCCTGCTGATTTTGTACGTTTGCCCACTGACAAAGAAATGATCAGTCTATAATTTTAATGGTAGGTTTATTTGAACAGTGAGAGACAGAATAACAACAAAAAAATCCAGAAAAACGCATGTCAAAAATGTTATAAATTGATTTGCATTTTAATGAGGGAAATAAGTATTTGACCCCCTCTCAATCAGAAAGATTTCTGGCTCCCAGGTGTCTTTCATACAGGTAACGAGCTGAGATTAGGAGCACACTCTTAAAGGGAGTGCTCCTAATCTCAGCTTGTTACCTGTATAAAAGACTACAAGACCATCGCCAAGCAGCTTGGTGAGAAGGTGACAACAGTTGGTGTGATTATTCGCAAATGGAAGAAACACAAAATAACTCTCAATCTCCCTCGGCCTGGGGCTCCATGCAAGATCTCACCTCGTGGAGTTGCAACGATCATGAGAACGGTGAGGAATCAGCCCAGAACTACACAGAAGGATCTTGTCAATGATCTCAAGGCAGCTGGGACCATAGTCACCAAGAAAACAAATGATAACCCACTACGCCGTGAAGGACTGAAATCCTGCAGCGCCCGCAAGGTCCCCCTGCTCAAGAAAGCACATATACATGCCTGTCTGAAGTTTACCAATGAACATCTGAATGATTCAGAGGAGAACTGGGTGAAAGTTTTGTGGTCAGATGAGACCAAAATGGAGCTCTTTGGCATCAACTCAACGCGCCGTGTTTGGAGGAGGAGGAATGCTGCCTATGACCCCAAGAACACAATCCCCACCGTCAAACATGGAGGTGGAAACATTATGCTTTGGGGGTGTTTTTCTGCTAAGGGGACAGGACAACTTCACCGCATCAAAGGGATGATGGATGGGGCCATGTACCGTCAAATCTTGGGTGAGAACCTCCTTCCCTCAGCCAGGGCATTGAAAATGGGTCGTGTATGGGTATTCCAGCATGACAATGACCCAAAACACACGGCCAAGGCAACAAAGGTGTGGCTCAAGAAGAAGCACATTAAGGTCCTGGAGTGGCCTAGCCAGTCTCCAGACCTTAATCCCATAGAAAATCTGTAGAGGGAGCTGAAGGTTCGAGTTGCCAAACGTCAGCCTTGAAACCTTAATGACTTGGAGAAGATCTGAAAAGAGGAGTGGGACAAAATCCCTCCTGAGATGTGTGCAAACCTGGTGGCAAACTACAAGAAACGTCTGACCTCATTGATTGCCAACAAGGGTTTTGCCACCAAGTACTAAGTCATGTTTTGCAGAGGGGTCAAATACTTATTTCCCTCATTAAAATGCAAATCAATTGATAACATTTTTTGACATGCGTTTTTCTGGATTTTGTTGTTGTTATTCTGTCTCTCTCTGTTCAAATAAACCTATCATTAAAATTATAGACTGATCATGTCTTTGTCAATGGGCAAACTTACAAAATCAGCAGGGGATCAAATAATTTTTTCCCTCACTGTAGCTCTGCTAGCATGCAGCCCCACTGCTCAGAACAATACTGCTAAAGGAACTGGAACACACTGCTCAGAACCATACTGCTAAAGGAACTGGAACACACTGCTCAGAACCATACTGCTAAAGGAACTGGAACACACTGCTCAGTACTATACCGCTAAAGGAACTGGAACACACTGCTCAGAACCATACCGCTAAAGGAACTGGAACACACTGCTCAGTACCATACCGCTAAAGGAACTGGAACACACTGCTCAGAACCATACCGCTAAAGGAACTGGAACACACTGCTCAGTACCATACTGCTAAAGAACTGGAACACACTGCTCAGAACCATACTGCTAAAGGAACTGGAACACACTGCTCAGAACCATACTGCTAAAAGAACTGGAACACACTGCTCAGAACCATACCACTAAAGGAACTGGAACACACTGCTCAGAACCATACCGCTAAAGGAACTGGAACACACTGCTCAGTACCATACTGCTAAAAGAACTGGAACACACTGCTCAGAACCATACCACTAAAGGAACTGGAACACACTGCTCAGAACCATACTGCTAAAGGAACTGGAACACACTGCTCAGAACCATACCGCTAAAGGAACTGGAACACACTGCTCAGTACCATACCGCTAAAGAACTGGAACACACTGCTCAGAACCATACTGCTAAAGGAACTGGAACACACTGCTCAGAACCATACTGCTAAAAGAACTGGAACACACTGCTCAGAACCATACCACTAAAGGAACTGGAACACACTGCTCAGAACCATACTGCTAAAGGAACTGGAACACACTGCTCAGTACCATACCGCTAAAGAACTGGAACACACTGCTCAGAACCATACCGCTAAAGGAACTGGAACACACTGCTCAGAACCATACCGCTAAAGGAACTGGAACACACTGCTCAGTACCATACCGCTAAAGGAACTGGAACACACTGCTCAGAACCATACCGCTAAAGGAACTGGAACACACTGCTCAGTATAGCTAATTTAACAGTAGGGTGGGAAATCTACTACAGCGTCCCTGTATTGTACCGAAGCATGGCCTCTGCCAATAGGTCTGTACTTTTATGGAACAGGAGGTAATGCCAAAACAAGCCCTGCTCTGTCTACAGTACCCTGGGAGTTCTCTCTATCTCTCTGTCTATGTGTGTAGCTATAGCTACATAACTCTGTGGAGCAGATGCAACAGATCCAAAGACACCTCCACATGGAGTCAGTCAGAGCTGGCAGAGGAAGGAGGAAGGTGAGCCTTTACACACCAGACAACACCATAACACGTTTTTTTCATTCTCAGCCTTCAGATGATATGTGCTGTGTTGATGTACAGTAGGCTAATGGATGATCTAGACTGAAGAGATGGAGACTGATTCCTTATTGTTCCCAAAACTAGAAACCTATCTTCTCCCCTACCAGGAGGAGCGCTACATGAAGGAACCTATCTTCTCCCCCACCAGGAGAACAGCTACATGAAGGAACCTATCTTCTCCCCCACCAGGAGGACAGCTACATGAAGGAACCTATATTCTCCCCCACCAGGAGGACAGCTACATGAAGGAACCTATCTTCTCCCCCACCAGGAGGACAGCTAAAATGAAGGAACCTATCTTCTCCCCCACCAGGAGGACAGCTACATGAAGGAACCTATCTTCTCCCCCACCAGGAGGAGCGCTACATGAAGGAACCTATCTTCTCCCCCACCAAGAGGAGCGCTACATGAAGGAACCTATCTTCTCCCCCACCAGGAGGAGCGCTACATGAAGGAACCTATCTTCTCCCCCACCAGGAGGAGCGCTACATGAAGGAACATAAGATGTCTCTGGAAATCCTCAGGAACTGTCTTTACCACAACACCCAATCCAAAGTGAGAACCCTGCCCTTTTAATCCACTCCTATTAGGTTTTTAATGAACGCCATTCTGCTGGTGCTGACTGTGTCTGAATGAGATTTAGCCCAAACGATGATGTCCCTGTTGATGCCTGAGAGGGTTTTTGTCCTCTTAAACATAAATGCAGAATGACTCGGCTGTATTGTGACGTCCACTCAACTGTAGTTACATCTGTATGGATATTGGGATGTTTAATTTACCGGCCATTTGAGAAATTTACCGGACTCATATGCATTGGGCGCATAACTCATTAGGTCGTCCACCCGTGTTGCTCAGAACAACAGAAATCACATTTAGATTATGGTCATCCATCTTAAAATAAAATGCAACTCCTGTAATGAAGCAGCTAATAAAATGTCATTTTCAAACATTTGCCAAAATGCAATTTGTGGGAAAAACACCATTCTAAACAGTGCACCTGATGAGAGCGGTTCCATATGTGACAGAGATCAAAACATTTTACAACTAGGATGGGTTGCTAATATGATTGGGAGTGTGCCTTTGGCTTCTGGACAACGAAAGAAAGTTGATATGAAAACCAATAGAACAGGAGAGAAATGTTATAGCAGCAGGATTTATAGGCTAAGGAAGTCAATGGAAAGAAATGTGCCAAAATTATATAATTACTCCTGTCTATACAGAAACACATTTTACAATTCAAAATACTTCACCAGGAAGCATGACGGCCACAGTGGAATCAAGGATCATTAGCTTCTTTGCTGTGGATTGTTCCAAATCAGCTCAAATATGCCTATTTGGGAAGCCTACAATTTGGGCAGCGGGAGTGGCAATGGATTGTGCCTTTGGCTTCTGGACAACTAAAGAAAGTTGATATGAAAAACCAACAGACCAGGAGAGAAATGGCATATGAGGAAGTCTTTCATAGGCAGCGTGAGATAAAAGGCCTAGCTGATTATTGAGTTGCCACTGTCAGGTGAAAAGCATCTCAAATATGTGTGAAGATAATGTGTCTTGAGTCTCATTTAAAATGTTGAGACAAGAAGAAGGGGAGGGGTGAGTGGCAACGATAGCCTATGGGTGTCTCTCTCTCCAGAATGCATGCGCTCAGCTCTCCAGAATGCATGCGCTCAGCTCTCCAGAATGCATGCGCTCAGCTCTCCAGAATGCATGCGCTCAGCTCTCCAGAATGCATGCGCTCAGCTCTCCAGAATGCATGCGCTCAGCTCTCCAGAATGCATGCGCTCAGCTCTCCAGAATGCATGCGCTCAGCTCTCCAGAATGCATGCGCTCAGCTCTCCAGAATGCACTCAGCTGTCTCCCACCCATTCTTGCTCATTCATTGTTTCATTATGTGAATTGTTTTTTCTTAAATTGTTTATTTTTTATCAACTCCCCCATTACAGCAGACAGGCTGAGTAGAGAGACAATTGAAATAACCCGAATATTCATTATTTTCTACTGTTTTTGTTTGTCTGCTTCGTGTATTTTTACTTATGAAAGTTATAGTCCTACTGCTGCATTGGCCTATAGGCTATGAGTTCCATGCGCTCATTTCTTTAGCCGCCAATGGATCACGGTGGTATCAATGTGTCCACATGGCAGGTGCTCTCCCATTAGTTACATTCA
This sequence comes from Coregonus clupeaformis, assembly GCF_020615455.1. Lineage (NCBI taxonomy): Eukaryota > Metazoa > Chordata > Actinopteri > Salmoniformes > Salmonidae > Coregonus > Coregonus clupeaformis. The sequence goes on along the minus strand of NC_059198.1, from coordinate 35,898,399 downwards.
AACTTTTAGATTTTTATCACTTTAATTCAGATTTTTATGATTAACCACGTGACGATGATTTTGAGAAACAAAAACATTATTATTGAAATGAAACTGTTCCACGAAAATGAGCATATGAAAATGATAACTGGCCATTATAAATGGTTGGATAATATCGTAAGCGTTCCCCAACTTGAAATACACACGCCACCTATGAAGTCTTTATAAAAGTATTGCAGCCATGTTTCCATGGTCTGATTTTGCCTATAGGCTACTTTGGAGCAACGTAAGAAATGCCTCATAATATGTAGTAAATCATTCAGGTTTCAAAACAATGAAGTGTGTTTTCAAAATGCATACTGCCTCCAGCTCACATTGTAAATGGTGGGTGATGCGCTGATAGCCTGTTGCCTGCACTTGAATGGTGAATGGGAGATGCGCTTCAATTACCAGTCATTTATATAATATATAATATATAATATATAATATAATATAATAATATAATATGCCATTTAGCAGACGCTTTTATCCAAAGCGACTTACAGTCATGCGTGCATACATTTTTTTTTTTTTGTGTATGGGTGGTCCCGGGGATCGAACCCACTACCTTGGCGTTACAAGCGCCGTGCTCTACCAGCTGAGCTACAGAGGACCACATTTAGCAGACGCTCTTATCTAGAGCCACTTAGAGTAGTGAGTCATTTAGCAGACGCTCTTATCCAGAGCCACTACAGTAGTGAGTCATTTAGCAGACGCTCTTATCTAGAGCCACTACAGTAGTGAGTCATTTAGCAGATGACCTGGCCCTCCAGAAGGTAACAATGTGATTGGTGACGGTGTCAATGTGGGTGCTGTTTTTTTTTAACTGTCTTGACTGTAAATTCTGTAAGTTGAGTCTCTTTGCACATTGAGTCACTTTTGTTTTCACTTTGCAGTTTTAGTTGATTTTCAGGCTTTAACAAAGCTCCTCTCTATTTCAGGTCTCTTTCTCAATTTCACTCAAAACCTGAATCAAAATGTTCAGTCTCTCTCTCTCTCTCGCAGGTTGTTTTTTCTCTACAGAGTAACTTCCTGCAGCCGTTCCTGTCGTTGCCTGTCACTAAGCCAGGTAGTAAGACGAGTCCCAGTGCAGGGGGGTTGGTGGGGGTCTGGCTGAGGCTACTCCTGAGGACAACCAGCAAAGTGTCCTGAGGCTGACTGGAGCTCTGGACCTCCTCGCCAACCTGGCCACCACGCAGCCACTCCAACGCCACCATGGCAACGAGAGCAGGCCCGTCACGGCGGCGTACCACGCCCTTCTCATCTTACACAATGTCTGCTTCAGCTGCGCTAACAAACCCACACAGTAATGAATGGAGAGAGAGAGCGGGAAATGTTAGCCCCAAGCAACTTGACACACCAACCAGCCCCGCTCATAGCAGACTAGGGAGGGAACAGTATTTGGTTATTAATAGAACCTGTGTTTATACGTGGTTCAATTGCATTGTTCCTACCCTTTGCATTATTTTTAAAGATTCATACGAAACTCCATCAGATGACATCTCAGGGGGCTTCTTTGAAGTCATATTTCTGTTGTTTCCAGTGGAAAGGTGGGCTTCCTGTATGCTTGTATGATTTTATTTGTTCTATAGTTGCCATGGCACCTAGTGGCATCCTAGGCAGAGAGCTAATGTAAATTCTGTACATATTTAATCGTTTTTTATGTAAATATTTGTACAAACTGTTTATTTGTCAATAGCTAAATGAGTGCAGATCAAGTATTGATGTCATGAATTAGATTCCTGCCCTTAAATTGATGAAAATCAGCATTGTCAACAAGCTAACTAATGTTAGCTAGCCGGTGTGTGTTTTCATTTGAATTACACCTACTGACTGGGTTGTTTTTCACCAACAGTGATCCAAGAGGATAGCCTGGTACCAGTCTCTTTAGCTAATCCACTCCCTGTACTCCATGTCATGTACCAAAAAGACTGGCCTTTCTGCCATCTTCAAATATGAACATTTGATAATTAACTCATAAAAGTCTAAGCCTTTGGGGGTACTGGTTACCTTCAGACGAATCCCATGTGTAATAGTTTTGTAGGCCAAACCGTTCGGACACTACAGATGTATTTGTGTCTTATGGTCTGACAAACACCGCTTTAGCTCGGCCACCTTCCACCGCCATTGGCGGATGCAGTGGAAGTTGCTACCTCAAGTTGCTACCTCAAGTTGCTACCTCACGTCTAAATTCTCAAACAAAATTCATACTGCATTTCCAACCACAAAACGTCTTACTTTAGATTTTAAGCCTCAGAATACAAGAGCTTACCTAGCTAACAGATACATGTTTGTTTTGGACTTTGTTATACATTGTAAATCTATTTTCGAGGGTCCAAATGTTGTCATGGAAAATATTAATGTTATTTCCTACCAACAATGAGCAACTCTGCTATATATCCAGGGCATATTGAACGTTGAGAATGCCGAATGGCTAGTCTCTTTGGCAATGTCAAGGAGTGGAATGTTAGCTAAAGAGGCTGGTACGCAGACTACCAAGCAGAGGCTATGCATGCAGAGGTGGCAGTGGGCCGGCGTTTTCATTGCTCAAGGATACTTCTGAAGTAAGGAGTGGGCTGTACTCTGTGGGGAGTCCCAACACAGATAATCTGCAGACAGCGGAGACGCCCTGATGACATGGAGCTGCCTGCCTACCAGCCTACCCTTGGACATGCTGACCTGACCACCAGCTCCGACCGCCACCTCCGCTGACCAACTAGCTATGAGCTTCCAGATCCTCTCGTGACCGCGACTGCCCATCTGCTAGAGGCTTCAAGATGCACTCAAACAGACTTGATCTAGAAGCATTCAAACAGACAGACTTTCTGATCTAGCTACTGTTGTTTATAAGATATTTGGGATTCTGTCTGTAATGAAAAGCACTATAAAAGTTTAATACATTATCAGTAGTATTATTATTTGAAATGGAAGCTGACCACATTGTTACATAATCTCCTTTGATACTCTGTTCTGAACACTGCTGAACTGAAAGGTAATGCAGTGACAGTACAGGAAACTGTGTGGGTGTCTACAGAACTGGTCTTTCTCACATCTCACCCCCTGTAAAACCTGCTTCTCTTTTCTAATGATGTGTCATTGTATGAATGGGACATTTTTTGTATTGTCTTGTCGTGAATAGTACTGTACGTCCAACATTATTACATGTCCCTGCCCAGATAGATACCGCCCTGTATTTTACATTCATATTGTTAATTTTTTAAAACTATTTATTGTTGTTGTTGTTGTTGTTGCATTGTCAAGAAGGAACTTGCAGGTAAGCATTTCGTTGGACGATGTTAACCATGCGTATCCCGTACATACGACTAATACAACTGGAATAGAGTGTTTGTGACCTGTCTAGAGAGTAACACACAAACACTGTCCCTAACCTGCCTTCGTGATTCCTCATCTAAGGCCGAGACCACTCTGAAGTGTCCATGTGTCAGACTCAGGGTGGATGAAGCTTACATAGCTGTTAAGAAAGGTATGCTTTCCTCTACCTTGTTTATCATGGTATAATTCAGTTTATAGTGCAAGCTTGATACAGTAGATAATCTGATTATTTGTACACCTTTTTCTTTGATTTGTGTGATGTTTTTTTTGTATGTTTTGTACATGCTTTGGGGGATTAAATCGCAAATTAAAGTAAAGGGTAATGGGTTAAAAAGTCTGGTGCTTTAAGAACATACTATCATGATTCAGAATGACGGATTCGAAAACCCACTCTGAATGCGCTACCTTCCCTGAACCTACAGTATCAGACAACTCCGAGATATAGCCTAGAATATTTATATTATTCTCACTATATGGGACCTGTGTAGGAAAGGCTGTCACTTTCAGAGAGCTCATCAACAGTGGTGGAAACGGGGAGATGAGGTTTGTGGTGCGTCAACCCCCCAACACCACATTTCACTCAAACACACAGCTAGCCAGCGCTACCTGCATACTACACACAGAAAGTGGTGCTACAAACAAATAATTCCCAGTAGGGGATAAATAGATCTTCGTAATTACTAGTAAACCGTTTACAGGAGGCCACTGCAACACACAGCAGCACCTCTGTGTAGTAGCCTAATAGCATAAGCTAGCCGGACTGAGCTTGCCACCCACTGCAGCGCTAACCCTGCGCATAAAGTGTCCATCTGTGTAGAATGAGCGAACCATGGGTTAACATAAAGTGTCCATCTGTGTAGAATGAGCGAACCATGGGTTAACATAAAGTGTCCATCTGTGTAGAATGAGCGAACCATGGGTTAACATAAAGTGTCCATCTGTGTAGAATGAGCTAACCATGGGTTAACATAAAGTGTCCATCTGTGTAGAATGAGCGAACCATGGGTTAACATAAAGTGTCCATCTGTGTAGAATGAGCGAACCATGGGTTAACATAAAGTGTCCATCTGTGTAGAATGAGCGAACCATGGGTTAACATAAAGTGTCCATCTGTGTAGAATGAGCGAACCATGGGTTAACATAAAGTGTCCATCTGTGTAGAATGAGCGAACCATGGGTTAACATAAAGTGTCCATCTGTGTAGAATGAGCGAACCATGGGTTAACATAAAGTGTGTCCCCCATGGCCCCTTCCCAGGGACTGAAGTGGATGTCTGCATCCCAAATGGCACCCTATTCCCTGTGTCATGCACTACTTTTTGACCAGAGCCCTAAGGTGCAATTTGGGACTTTTTTTTTCTTTTTCTTTTTTCTCTGTAGCGAGAGATTCCAGCTAGCAGGAAGTGCAGCCCTGGTGCCTCTCATCTCACCAATGCAGCTTTCTTTGTGCAGCAGAGGGCCAAGATGGAGGCTGTACAAAAGGACCACTGGTACGCCACGGTACTCATCCTTGTCTTCAGTCTCACGGGTACAGTTATTTTAACAAGAAATGTTGATCAGGGATATAGAACTTGTTTGCATACTTGTACATAATGGATTATAAAGAAGAGGACTTGAAAGTGGTTGGTTTAGGTAGAAGTCAATTTTAGGCAGGCTATTAGTTGTCTTACATTTATGGGGGGTCTTCAGAAAATTTTTAATTTACTGCTGTTAAAAGCCTCTTAACGTGGATCGTTATTACTGAAATATTCACCCAGTTGTGTTTTAGTGTTTACTGAATTGTGACCGACCAGCTCGATTCGGTCTTATGTAGCAACATTTGAAATTGTGTTGTTTACGTTGGATAAAAGTAAAGACTCAGAGCTAGAAAATTGTTTGTCATGCACTACAGTTGAGGAACAATGAGAAAGTAATTCTGCTTTGAAAGTTGATAAACTTGTAACCCAAACTTGAAGACTGCTAGATATTAGATTACATTTTTATTTTTTTATTTTTTAGATTACAACTTTAAACGCTGTTTCTCTCTGACTTATCATTGCCTTTATTATCACTGACCGTTTCCATAACAACCAGACACAGGTTTCCCAAACTGGTTGCACGTTTTGTTTTTTGCCTTAGCACTGCATAGCTGATACAAATAATCAAAGCTTGATGATGAGTTGGTTATTTGAATCAGCTGTGTAGTGCTAGGGCAAAAACCAAAACGTGCACCCAGGGGGGACCCGAATGAACGAGAACACCAACTATCTCATCATATTTCTTCAACTGTTAATTAGAAGACTCAAAACACCTCAGACACAGACTGTTAATGAGTTAGTCTTTAGATGGGCTGTGGGCAACATTCCCTTTTTATTCTAACAGGACAGGACTAATACTGCAAGAAGACACACTTCTTCTAAACCTGTCAGCATAGCTACCTCTCTAGGGGATTGTTGTTTTTGATTGGTTGTCTAGATGGAGGTCTGATTGAAGACCAACCTGTTTGATCATCAGCTATTGTCATTTCTGTTGATTTGCGTGTGGGCTCATATTATCCTAATTAGTGATACCCAGGGGAGAAACTCAAAAGAGGGAAATGTATGTGATGACTGCTTCATCTTCAACTGGAACATCTGACTCAGAACTCCGTGATGGGGGCTCTTCGAGCCTCTGACTCAGAACTCCATGATGGGGACTCTTCAAGCATCTGACTCAGAACTCCATGATGGGGGCTCTTCAAGCATCTGACTCAGAACTCCATGATGGGGGCTCTTCAAGCCTCTGACTCAGAACTCCATGATGGGGGCTCTTCAAGCCTCTGACTCAGAACTCCATGATGGGGGCTCTTCAAGCATCTGACTGAGAACTCCATGATGGGGGCTCTTCAAGCATCTGACTCAGAACTCCATGATGGGGGCTCTTCAAGCATCTGACTCAGAACTCCATGATGGGGACTCTTCAAGCATCTGACTCAGAACTCCATGATGGGGGCTCTTCGAGCATCTGACTCAGAACTCCATGATGGGGGCTCTTCGAGCATCTGACTCAGAACTCCATGATGGGGGCTCTTCGAGCATCTGACTCAGAACTCCATGATGGGGGCTCTTCGAGCCTCTGACTCAGAACTCCATGATGGGGGCTCTTCGAGCCTCTGACTCAGAACTCCATGATGGGGGCTCTTCGAGCATCTGACTCAGAACTCCATGATGGGGGCTCTTCGAGCCTCTGACTCAGAACTCCATGATGGGGGCTCTTCGAGCCTCTGACTCAGAACTCCATGATGGGGGCTCTTCAAGCATCTGACTCAGAACTCCATGATGGGGGCTTTTCTTAAGTGCTTTTCATTCTGCACTAAGCATATTCTCCATGTCATAATTCCAGTGGTTAACTATGTACTAAGTGCTTAAACTCCATATTAATTTGATGACAGAGTTAAAACTAAGATGGATATAATCTTAGGTCACAAAATGAAGTTTATTGGGAATGACTCATATTCCTGAGGAACTGACCAGGTAAAATTTGATCAATATAACACTGTACACGTATAAAAACATGTCCTCCAACCTGTCCAGGTTCTGTGCTGCAGACAAATGGTGTCACCACGGTGAAGCTGGAGGAGGGGATGGTTCTAGGGTGTGTGTGTCCATGGGACGGGAACCTCAGCATGGTCTCCTGGACCAAACTGATCCGGTTAGAGAAGGTTCCTGTAGGCGTGTACCACCCTGTGTACGGAGTGTCCATCTCCCAGCCATACCAGAACAGGATCAAGTTCCTGAAGACCACACCCATGGACAGCAGTATCACCATCACTAACGTCACCCAAGAGGACGCTGGGCTCTACCAATGCTCTGTTCAAAGCTTCCCCAGTGGATCCTGGGCCAGAGATATATTGGTGGAGGACGCTGGTACTGTACAGGACTTCTTATCTATTTTCATTTAGAATATGTTGTTTTCACTTGAAATAATCTAATGTAGTTTGTGACTAGCTCGTAACCAATGCTTTGATTGTTAATGGTGGGTCTTTTCTTGACACTCAACATGTTATTACTATGTCATTATTATTTCAACTGTATTTTCTCTAACTTTGTTTAGTCTGTTCACAGATCAAGAAGAAACTGACATACACACCAGAGAACCAGAACCTAGCCCAGGTGAGAGGTCAGAATTCAAACATGATCCGGCCAGTTAGACATATGACATTGTACTTAGTTACTAATACAGTGAAAACATGCATTTAGTTGTGCAGTAACATTGTGACCTTGAAAGCCTGGGTAGAACAGTCCCCTATGAAAGCAGACTTAGTTTCCATGGTGATGATGATCTAGACTTTGATGGTACACACGGTGAGAGGGACAGTGGCACAGGATGTGGTGCAGGCTGTTTGTGTGCAAAACAGAACTATTTATATTCTATATTCTCTGCGTGTGTGGGGAGAGGGGGATGTGGTTTACATCAGAGGTTAGCAAACGTATTTTGTGTAATGACCAACTAACGTGTTTGGAGTTTTCTTGTAACCCACCAAATTGACAAAAGGAATTACCTGTGACTCACCATTTTGGAAACATAGGTTTAGATACAAGTATCTAATGTACTCTTTTCTCCCATTATTCTCTCTTTTCTCCCTCCGTCCTCCATTTTCACCCTCCGTTCTCTCTTTTCACCCTCCGTTCTCTCTTTTCTCCATCCGTTCTACCTTTTCTCCCTCCGTTCTCTCTTGTCTCCCTCCGTTCTCTCTTTTCACTCTCCGTTCTCTCTTTTCTCCCTCCGTCCTCCATTTTCTCCCTCCGTTCTCTCTTTTCACCCTCCGTTCTCTCTTTTCTCCCTCCGTTCTCTCTTTTCACCCTCCGTTCTCTCTTTTCTCCCTCCGTTCTCTCTTTTCACCCTCCGTTCTACCTTTTCTCCCTCCGTTCTCTCTTTTCTCCCTCCGTTCTCTCTTTTCTCCCTCCGTTCTACCTTTTCTCCCTCCGTTCTCTCTTTTCTCCCTCTGTTCTCTCTTTTCTCCCTCCGTTCTCTCTTATCACCCTCCGTTCTCTCTCTCCTCCCTCCGTTCTCCCTTTTCACCCACCGTTCTCTCTTTTCTCCCTCCATTCTCTCTCTCCTCCCTCCGTTCTCTCTCTCCTCCCTCTGTTCTCTCTTTTCTCCCTCCTTTCTCAGTTGATTTCAGCCTGTCTGAGAATCTGATTTACATCTATGTTGGTGGCCTCTTAGTCCTGCTCTCTGTCATTCTAATACTGGTCGTTTGGCAGAGGTAAGCATTGACTTCCCCTACTCTTTCTTCATGCAGGGTCAATCTACAGCTATTTTTACTCTAGTTTAGTCTTGGTAAACTTTTTAAAAAAATATTCAGTGAACTCACATAGATGAATACATTAATTGAGGAAGGCCCCTTTCTACATATTGCCTTTTCACAGTCAAGCATTATTTGGATATGTGATCTGTATGTGATAAATATAAAAGTTCCACATATTCTTACTAGTAAAATACCTCTCCCAGACCATGCATTAGTCATCCCAGTTAAAGGTAAATAGGCTACTGGGAGTACTGTGGGTATTCATTTGTTAGGGTTTCTTCCTTCCATCCCTCCCTTCCCCCGCACCATGTCTGAATGGCAGGCTACCGTGCACTTTCATTTTGCTGTTAAAGTGTAGGTACTGTACTGTGCTATAGGATAGTGTGTGTGTGTGTGTGTGTGTGTGTGTGTGTGTGTGTGTGTGTGTGTGTGTGTGTGTGTGTGTGTGTGTGTGTGTGTGTGTGTGTGTGTGTGTGTGTATGTGTGTGTGCGTGCCTGCGTGTGTTTCTCTGTCTATCTGTCTCTCTCTCTCTGACTCTCTGTGCCTCTCTCTCTCTCTCTCTTTGACTGTGTCTCTCTCTCTCTCGCTCTAACTCTGTCTCTCTCTCTGTTTCTCAGTCTCTCTCTCTGACTCTGTCTTACTCTCTGTCTATGTCTGTCTCTTCAGAAAGAAGAAGAGGAGAGAGGAGTACAGGATCAAATTGCAAAGAGCTCAGAGACAGGTAAAAATACAACATCATCTCTCGTCATTTCCTAATCATGTGGATACTGGATATTAACATAATAGTATTAGGCCCATCATAGAGTATCCTCTTGTTTCCATGTATCAGAGCTTTTCCATAAATGTGGCACATCTCTAACACATCTCTAACATATCTCTAATATATATCATCTCTGATTTCTAATGTCTTTGTAGTCCTGCAACAACTCTCAGAACGTGCCTGTGTATGACAGGATGAGGAAGGAGACCAATCAGAGCGGAGATGGGCCAGTGTACGCCAACATACACACCATACATTCACACACTAAGAGGAAGAGATAGGGAGCAGAGCTGTGTCACAGACCCCTGTCTGACCTCTGACCTCAGAGCTCTGTCACAGACCCCTGTCTGACCTCTGACCTCAGAGCTCTGTTACAGACCCCTGTCACAGACCACTGTCTGACCTCTGACCTCAGAGCTCTGTTACAGACCCCTGTCACAGACCCCTGTCTGACCTCTGACCTCGGTGCTGTGTTACAGACCCCTGTCTGACCTCTGACCTCTGTTACAGACCCCTGTCTGACCTCTGTTAATATATGGTTGTACTCAAAAACTATGCAACTCAATTACAATGTAATCCCTTGAAACATTGAAGGTTTGTTTAGATACAGTTCTGCCAATAATCAACATGTAGCACGTATTGCATGAATACCATCAATATGTACAGTATTGTTGAAGGCTTCACATGCAGAAGTGATATAACATCATACAAGCAAACTGTCATTAAAAGCGTTCACCATTATAAACTATCACATTCTCTATTCCAATCCTCACAGTCGTCTCTAACTCAATCGTGTGACAACGAACAAAGCAATCATGCCGTGTCATCCTCAGGGAATGCTGTATTTCCTGGTTGTTATTATGCAGATTGAGTCCTGTGGGTTCTCATGGAAGTCATGGAATGTTATCATGGAATTTCTCTGACGCAAAATTATGATAATCAATTGAAACATTGTATGTTTTCTGCATCTAAGCCATAGATCAAATATTTATTCTCATTCTAACTGTAGAACCTACACTGAGTATTCAAAACATTAAGAACACCTGCTCTTTCAATGACAGACTGACCAGGTGAATCCATGTGAAAGCTATGATGCCTTATTGATGTCACCTGTTAAATCCACATATATCAGCGTACATGAAGGGGAGGAGACAGGTTAAAGAAGGATATTTAAGCCTTGAGACAATTGAGACATGGATTGTGCATGTGTGCCATTCAGAGGGTGAATTAGCAAGACAAAAAATGTAAGTGCCTTTGAACGGGGTATGGTAGTAGGTGCCAGGCTCACAGGTTTGTGTCAAGAACTGCAACGTTGCTGTTTTTTTCACACTCAACAGTTTCCCATGGGTATCAAGAATGGTCCACCACCCAAAGGACATCCAGCCAACTTGACACAACTGTGGAAAGCTTTGGAATCAACATGGGCCAGCATCCCTGTTGAACGCTTTCGCCACCTTGTAGAGTCCATGCCCCGATAAATTGAGGGGGTGCAACTCAATATTAGGAAGGTGTTCTTAATGTTATGTACACTCAGTGTATGTGAATGCTGTGATTAGAAATTATTCTGAATGTGTTGGACAAAATGCAATTCTATTCATAGCTAAGAATAAAATGGAGGTCTTGGGAATGAAAGATGTCTTGGGCTCTCAGCAAGAAGAGGAAGAGAAAGAATGAAGAATAATGGACAATGTGTATTGGGAATACAGGGTTTTATTCTTGTCAATGTGTTAAGCCTACATCTGTACAATAGGTGCTGATACCGTCTGTTTCTCTGTGACTTTAATGACCTCATGTGAACTAAGTAAAACCAACTCTACTGTGACATCAATTGGTATTTTCTAGGAGTGTTTGGCCGGGTTTAAATCAAAGGTGTGTTGTAGACAAGCGCATTGCACTTGACTTTTTAAAGGTAATTTACGCTTAGCCGACATCCGCAGCGCTTGCCATGAATGCGTTCTCCGTGAATGTCTGCAAAATTGACTTTTAAAGCACATTGCAATGCGCCTTTGATTGAATCTCTGCCCTAGTTACTTTTTCACTAATCGTTTATCAGGTAGCCTATTGCAACTGCATTTAGACCTGTTGCATGTTGGGTAAATCGGTAGAACAAAGAAGATGCAAAATATAAAAAAATAAAACGTTATACTTTGACAGCATGTACATTCAATTTATTCTCTTACCTCATCAAAATAAAAACATATTACACACAGTATATACGTTTAGTGAGCGGACAAAGTAATCATACACTCAATGTATTAAAAGTGCTTTTAACAAATATTACGACAAAGTAAAAAGAAAACACAAATGCATGTAGCGTGTGATTATTTAGACATAAACATCAAACTAACATTGTGGTGGTAGGAACAGTGTGTAGTGTCGTGCCGGACGGAATACCTCCTGTCTATTCCTCTATTATATTCAAACAAAATGGCTGACATAAACAACAGGAGAAGGAAATGCAACGTGGAAAACAGTAAATGATGAACATCACAGAACAACCTGGAACTACTTTCTCTCCTTACCACAGCCGTATAAATACGCCAAACTAACTGGAACATTTTCCTCCCTTTACAGTTGTGTAAAATAGTTTGCTGTACAGTAGTGAGTTTCACACAGTTATCATCGTAACAAATAGATCATGAGAACCTTTCGTAGAAGGGCACTTTCTTTGATCATCCAACCCACGTTGAGGTTAAATATATTAACATATGTGTTAGGTAGAACTAAACAAACAGCTAATTCTGTGATCTAAATACATGATATTCATGGTTATTATTTTATACTGTTTCTTGGACGTTTCTGGGATTCCATATAAACAAATCTACCGCTATGAAAATAAATAATCAAACTTTGACAAAATAATTCACTCAAGTGACTCAATAGGATAAACAGTGTTTTGACTAATATGCTCATCTGCGTACCTCAATAAATGCATTGTCTTTTCTTGTGAACGTTGACTTTGTGTTCTTGGAAACAGTGAATTGGTGGAAACTTGATCATTTCTCAGATAATGACAAGACAAAACATTTTAATACAAATTGACAAGACTATTTTCAGAAGGTCTTGCTCCAGAGATGTACGTACCGTAATCATGGCTAACATTGACAGACACGGACCCAGAGACAGAGGCCTGTGGGTGTCTGGTGCAGTGGTGTCACACTTCAGTTTGCATGCGTCACAAGGCACTTCATTCTGTGGCTGGAGGACAGGGCGCGAGTTCCGGAAAACATCAGTAGTCAGAACAGTTCTGAGGGCTCCACACAGAAGCCAAACAAACTGCTTGTTAACAACGGTCGGAGTTAGATAGTCTAAGCCTGTAGGCCTGTAAGTGCTACTCAGATTTGCTCATATTTTCATTGTATGGATTTGTTCATGCCTTTTGAAGTTGGGATGCTTTATAGATCTACACGTACAGTATGTACAGACCTGTACTCGTGAACAAGCAGACCATTTTCAAATGGAGGGATGTGGTGCTTGTTGCAGGTGAACAGACTGAAACGGCCAAAAATATTACAGAAAGGTAGAACAGATCTCCTTAATGAACGGGACCCAGCAAGGTGTCCCGCAATAATCCTTTCATAAGTATATATATATATATATATGTACCTGTCTACAATTAACACTATCATCATAATGTATTAACATAAAATTATATTTTATACATTTTCCTATACATATTTCTACAGCCTTTCTAAAGTGTTGGAATGTCCAGTTTTTGGCCTGTTCTGAAGGTGCTTGTCATTGGAGCGTCACCTGGCTGCAGTGTGAGCCATAGCCACCGGAGGGGGACAGTGCCTCTTCCTGGTGCTGTGAGGACTGCTCTTCTTCTGTCTGTTCAGAGAGGAAGCTGGGGAAGGTCTGTGCTCGGGTCATCAGGGTCATCGTCAGGCTAGTACCTGGAAACAGCAGAAGACCGCGGTGAGGAAGAGGGCCGTCTCTCTGACTACATCCCAACGTCCATACCAGTACATACCACAGGAGGTTGGGGGAAGATGGGCTCGTGGTAATGGCTGGAGCGGTATCAGTGGAATGGTATCAAATACATAAAACACACGGTTTCTATGTGTTTTGATGCAATTCCATTTGTTCCTTTCCAGCCATTGTTATGAGCCTTCCTCCCCTCTCAGTAGTCTCCAGTGGTACTACATACATTGTTTCATTCTACAAAACAGCTAACTCTAGTCAAAACAGAGCAAGAAGATGTTTCCTTGGAGTGCATAAGCTTGCCCCCAGCATTGCTATTCAAAGAGACATGGGATGGGAGCCCGGTGAAATAAGACAGAGGGTTAAATGGTTACGGAGCAGTCTTACCAATATGTCAGAGGACAGAACAACAAAACACTATTTCAACTGGGATATAAAAAACACACAATTACCCCTGGACAAAGGAACTCAATGACATATTTAAGTTAGCTGAGCTAGAAAACATATTTAGATACCAGTTACAATGAAATGTCAACGTGATCAAACACCAGTTAACCCTTACCTCCAAGGAAAAATGGGCAACTGACATATGGCTAAAACCAAAACACAGAACTTCTAACCAGATCAAAAATCCAGAAACATACGTCACCTGTCACCTAACAAGAAATCAAAGATCCTTGTGTGCCCAGTTGAGAACTGGGATACTGCCTCTGGCAATTTAAGTAGGTAGGTTCAATGCCATAGATGAAGAGTGTCTATGTACTGTCTGTGATTTAGTGGAGAGAATGAACTACACTTTTTTTTCCTTTTATGATGATTTAAGAGTAACCTTGTTAGAAAAAATGCAACGACAGAAACCAGAACTGTTCTGGAGTAGTGATGAAGAAAGACTTGAATGTCTTCAGAAAACAACGGTTCCTTGAATGCAAATTTTATTTCCAAAGCTTGGAAGACGAGACAAGATGAGTTGTATAATTAAAAGGTATTTGTTTTGGGTTTCAATAATTTTTCATTTCAGTAGGAGTGCAAATGTGTATCACAGGAGGTTGTTAGCACCTTAATTGGGGAGGACGGGCTTGTGGTAATGGCTGGAGTGGTATTAAATACATCAAATACATGGTTTCCAGGTTTTTGATGCCATTCCATTTGCTCCGTTCCGGACATTATTATGAGCCGTCCTCCCCTCAGCAGCCTCCTGTGATGCAAGTATGATCATTTTATTTGGATACAACAAATACAGTGTCTTATTTGGGCTGGGCACCCTGAAGATGCATGACACTATAATAATAACATGGGTATTGCAAGAGTCTGTCTTGTTTCGCCCCAACATGAAGCATAGAAGGTGTTGGTCTCATTTCTCTTTATCAAATCTGAGAGTGTCTGTGTCTGTTGAAAACATTTGTTCACAACAACAGTTCCCAGTGTTTGCTTTGTTGTACTGTACAGCCATACATTTTTAACGTATTTCTCTGCACAACCAAACAACCTCAGGAAAAACTCCCCTCTTCCTTAATTCAAATGAATTATCAACATTACTTCAGACTTCCTGTTATTGGATATCTGTGGAAATAGGGATGTAAATGGATACTGTGTGGTGTTGTTCACTGACAATGGTCCTTAATATGGATAGGAGTCAGCTAGTCTAGGAGTTAAGATGAGGACACCGTTCAGTACAGAGGACTGCTGATTGGATGTTGCTGACCAGAGAGGAAGTGGACAACTGTCAATATTTCATGAGGTCAAGTACTCTCTAGACTATCCAATCTAATAGGCCAAAGCAAAGCAATTACAGTACACAGGGTTGGGGGCAAGCAACTCTTGAGATGAACTGAAACTGAATTAATGAATTGCAAATCACCTGTTATGTTCTATGGTGCAGGTGTTCTATACTGCAGGTGTTCTATGGTGCAGGTGTTCTATACTGCAGGTGTTCTATACTGCAGGTGTTCTATACTGCAGGTGTTCTATGGTGCAGGTGTTCTATACTGCAGGTGTTCTATACTGCAGGTGTTCTATACTGCAGGTGTTCTATACTGCAGGTGTTCTATACTGCAGGTGTTCTATATACTGCAGGTGTTCTATACTGCAGGTGTTCTATACTGCAGGTGTTCTATATTGCAGGTGTTCTATACTGCAGGTGTTCTATGGTGCAGGTGTTCTATGGTGCAGCTGTTCTATACTGCAGGTGTTATATACTGCAGGTGTTCTATACTGCAGGTGTTTTATACTGCAGGTGTTCTATATACTGCAGGTGTTCTATACTGCAGGTGTTCTATGCTGCAGGTGTTCTATACTGCAGGTGTTCTATACTGCAGGTGTTCTATGGTGCAGGTGTTCTATACTGCAGGTGTTCTATACTGCAGGTGTTCTATACTGCAGGTGTTCTATACTGCAGGTGTTCTATATACTGCAGGTGTTCTATACTGCAGGTGTTCTATACTGCAGGTGTTCTATACTGCAGGTGTTCTATATACTGCAGGTGTTCTATACTGCAGGTGTTCTATATACTGCAGGTGTTCTATACTGCAGGTGTTCTATACTGCAGGTGTTCTATACTGCAGGTGTTCTATGGTGCAGGTGTTCTATGCTGCAAGTGTTCTATGGTGCAGGTGTTCTATACTGCAGGTGTTCTATACTGCAGGTGTTCTATACTGCAGGTGTTCTATACTGCAGGTGTTCTATGGTGCAGGTGTTCTATGGTGCAGGTGTTCTATACTGCAGGTGTTCTATGGTGCAAGTGTTCTATACTGCAGGTGTTCTATACTGCAGGTGTTCTATACTGCAGGTGTTCTATACTGCAGGTGTTCTATATACTGCAGGTGTTCTATACTGCAGGTGTTCTATACTGCAGGTGTTCTATGGTGCAGGTGTTCTATACTGCAGGTGTTCTATACTGCAGGTGTTCTATGGTGCAAGTGTTCTATACTGCAGGTGTTCTATACTGCAGGTGTTCTATACTGCAGGTGTTCTATATACTGCAGGTGTTCTATACTGCAGGTGTTCTATACTGCAGGTGTTCTATGGTGCAGGTGTTCTATACTGCAGGTGTTCTATACTGCAGGTGTTCTATGGTGCAGGTGTTCTATGGTGCAGGTGTTCTATACTGCAGGTGTTCTATACTGCAGGTGTTCTATGGTGCAGGTGTTCTATACTGCAGGTGTTCTATACTGCAGGTGTTCTATGGTGCAGGTGTTCTATACTGCAGGTGTTCTATACTGCAGGTGTTCTATACTGCAGGTGTTCTATACTGCAGGTGTTCTATGGTGCAGGTGTTCTATACTGCAGGTGTTCTATACTGCAGGTGTTCTATACTGCAGGTGTTCTATACTGCAGGTGTTCTATGGTGCAGGTGTTCTATACTGCAGGTGTTCTATACTGCAGGTGTTCTATACTGCAGGTGTTCTATACTGCAGGTGTTCTATGGTGCAGGTGTTCTATACTGCAGGTGTTCTATGGTGCAGGTGTTCTATACTGCAGGTGTTCTATGGTGCAGGTGTTCTATACTGCAGGTGTTCTATACTGCAGGTGTTCTATACTGCAGGTGTTCTATACTGCAGGTGTTCTATACTGCAGGTGTTCTATGGTGCAGGTGTTCTATACTGCAGGTGTTCTATACTGCAGGTGTTCTATGGTGCAGGTGTTCTATACTGCAGGTGTTCTATACTGCAGGTGTTCTATACTGCAGGTGTTCTATGCTGCAAGTGTTCTATACTGCAGGTGTTCTATACTGCAGGTGTTCTATATACTGCAGGTGTTCTATACTGCAGGTGTTCTATACTGCAGGTGTTCTATGGTGCAGGTGTTCTATACTGCAGGTGTTCTATACTGCAAGTGTTCTATGGTGCAGGTGTTCTATACTGCAGGTGTTCTATACTGCAGGTGTTCTATGGTGCAGGTGTTCTATACTGCAGGTGTTCTATACTGCAGGTGTTCTATACTGCAGGTGTTCTATGGTGCAGGTGTTCTATACTGCAGGTGTTCTATGGTGCAAGTGTTCTATACTGCAGGTGTTCTATACTGCAGGTGTTCTATACTGCAGGTGTTCTATGGTGCAGGTGTTCTATTCTGCAGGTGTTCTATGGTGCAGGTGTTCTACACTGCAGGTGTTCTATACTGCAGGTGTTCTATACTGCAGGTGTTCTACACTGCAGGTGTTCTATACTGCAGGTATTCTATACTGCAGGTGTTCTATACTGCAGGTGTTCTATGATACAGGTGTTCTATGCTGCAAGTGTTCTATGGTGCAGGTGTTCTATACTGCATGTGTTCTATACTGCAGGTGTTCTATGGTGCAGGTGTTCTATGGTGCAGGTGTTCTATACTGCAGGTGTTCTATACTGCAGGTGTTCTATGCTGCAGGTGTTCTATGGTGCAGGTGTGTCCATTTTTATATCAAAGACAGTATATGTGTGAACCCCCTCCAGTGGTCACTGGTCCGGTCTAGCTGTGGCTGGATTCAATCTGGAGGGTGTTGCTGTGTGGTCACTGGTTTGTGCCACTCTCTGTGTCAGCCTGCCTCTTCAGTGTGGTGCCAGGCTAGCAGTACTAACACACTGTGGTGCCAGTGTGTCTGTCTGTCTGCCTGCCAATGACTCTTCCACATAAACCATGGGCGTGGGAGCAGGGGCAGAGAGAGAGAGGATGAGGACTATTTGATTACAGGTGTAAGCAAATGTGTATGTGGGGAGAGAAAGAGAGAGTGAGAGAGAGAGCGAGAAATAAAGAAAGAAATAAAGAATTAGAGAGAGAGAGAGAGCGAGAGAGAGAGAGAGAGAGAGAGAGAGAGAGAGAGAGAGAGAGAGAGAGAGAGAGAGAGAGAGAGAGAGAGAGAGAGAGAGAGAGAGAGAGAGAACAAATGTGTGAGTCCAAGAGGGAGCTAAAGGGGGGTGGGGAAAGAGAGGAGGAAGAGAGAGAAGCTTGACGGGGTGATTTGAAGCCAATCAGAGCAGTGGGTTTCAGACAGAACAGGTGAAGTGAGTCACACACACGCGAAAATATATTCTCCAGAAAACAGAAGCAAAATTATCCACTTCAAAATGTTCACAGTACAGATCCTCCACTGTTCACTCACTCCTATCACCACTTTTGAAAATCACTGAGACCGCAGCAGGGGAAAGAGGGACAATTCTCTTTTTGTCTCCTTATTAGATATTTGTGAAACAGCCGGAGTGTAGCCAACCACAGCCCTCTCTTCTATCTCTGGAAAGACTGGAATCCCTTCCTCTATCCACTGCAATATAGGCTGGAAAGACTGAAATCCCTTCCTCTATCCACTGCAATATAGGCTGGAAAGACTGAAATCCCTTCCTCTATCCACCGCAATATAGGCTGGAAAGACTGAAATCCCTTCCTCTATCCACTGCAATGTAGGCTGGAAAGACTGAAATCCCTTCCTCTATCCACCGCAATATAGGCTGGAAAGACTGAAATCCCTTCCTCTATCCACCGCAATATAGATGTCACGAATGTCAGTGTAATGCGGTGGAAGAGGTCAGGCGCAGGACGCAGAAACTCTAAGAAACGTAATTTACTAAACGAAGTAAAGAACACAACACAGAATACCTCCACACAGGGAGGAACTAACCTGCTCACCAACGACACACGTAACAAGGAACAATAACACACAAATTCCAAATGAGAGACAGGGGTAAATATAGGGAATACAATCAAACATAATGGGGAACAGGTGTAAACAATAAAGACTAAACTAGACAAACACTGAAACATCGATCGGCAGCAGCTAGTACTCCGGGGACGACGAACGCCGAAGCCTGCCCGAGCAAGGAAGAGGAGCAGCCTCGGCTGAATCCGTGACAGTACCCCCCCCGGCCTCGGGGACGGCCAGGAGGACGCGGAGCAGGGCGAGTCGGATGACTCCGGTGGAAATCCCTCAACAGGGAGGGATCTAGGATGTCCCTCCTAGGGACCCAGCACCGTTCCTCCGGACCGTACCCCTCCCACTCCACGAGATACTGCAGACCCCCCATCCGACGCCTCGAATCCACAATGGAACGGACTGAGTACGCCGGAGCCCCCTCGATGTCTAGTGGGGGCGGAGGAGCCTCTCGTATCTCATTCTCCTGGAGTGGACCAGCTACCACCGGCCTGAGGAGAGACACATGGAACGAGGGGTTAATGCGGTAATTAATGGGCAGTTGTAACCTATAACATACCTCGTTCAATCTCCTCAGGACTTTAAATGGCCCCACAAACCGCCGACCCAGCTTCCGGCAGGGCAGGCGAAGGGGCAGGTTTCGGGTCGAGAGCCAGACCCGATCTCCCGGTGCATAAACCGGACCCTCACTGCGGTGGCGATCGGCGCTCGCCTTTTGCCGTCTGATAGCCCGCTGCAGATGGACATGCGCAGCGTTCCATGTTTCCTCCGAGCGCCGAAACCACTCATCCACCGCAGGAGCTTCGATTTGGCTCTGATGCCAGGGTGCCAGGACTGGCTGATAACCCAACACACACTGAAAAGGCGTAAGATTAGTAGAGGAGTGGCGGAGTGAGTTTTGGGCTATCTCTGCCCAGGGGATATACCCCAACCACTCCTCCTGCCGGTCCTGGCAATAGGACCTCAGAAACCTACTCACATCCTGGTTTACTCTCTCCACCTGCCCATTACTCTCAGGGTGAAAACCCGAGGTAAGGCTAATCGAGACCCCCAAACGTTCCATAAACGCCATCCAAACTCTAGAGGTGAACTGGGGACCCCGATCAGACACTATATCCTCAGGCACCCCGTAGTACCGGAGAACGTGATTAAACAGGGCGTCGGCCATTTGTAGGGCTGTAGGAAGACCTGGCATTGGAATGAGACGGCAGGCCTTAGAAAACCGATCCACAACGACCAAGATCGTGGTATTCCCCTGGGAGAGGGGAAGGTCCGTGTCAAAATCCACCGATAGGTGAGACCACGGCCGTTGTGGAACGGGTAGAGGTTGTAACTTCCCTCTGGGCAGGTGTCTAGGCACCTTACTCCGGGCGCACACCGAGCAGGAAGAAACGTAAACCCTCACGTCCCTAGCTAAGGTGGTCCACCAGTACTTCCCGCTAAGGCAGTGCACCGTCCGACCAATACCAGGATGACCAGAGGAGGGTGACGTGTGAGCCCAATATATCAGTCGATCACGGACCTCGAGCGGCACGTACCTCAGCCCCTCTGGACACTCTGGGGGAGTAGGGTCGGCACGTAACGCCCACTCGATTTCCGCATCGACCTCCCACACCACCGGTGCCACTAGACAAGACTCCGGTAGTATGGGAGTGGGCTCAATGGACCTCTCCTCTGTGTCATATCGTCGGGACAGGGCATCTGCCTTAGCGTTCTGTGACCCTGGTATATAAGTGAGCTTAAATACAAACCGGCCAAGAAACATGGCCCACCTAGCCTGACGAGGGTTCAGTCTCCTCGCTGCCCGGATGTACTCCAGGTTACGATGGTCAGTTAGAATGAGAAAAGGGTGTTTAGCCCCCTCAAGCCAATGTCTCCACACCTTCAGGGCTTGAACCACCGCTAGCAGCTCCCTGTCCCCCACGTCATAATTGCGTTCCGCCGGACTGAGCTTCTTAGAATAGAAAGCACAGGGGCGGAGTTTTGGAGGCATGCCCGAGCGCTGAGACAGTATAGCACCGATCCCCGCCTCGGACGCATCCACCTCAACTTGGAACACCAAAGAGGGATCCGGATGTGCCAGCACCGGAACCGAGGTGAACAGGTCCTTCAGATGTCTAAACGCCCTGTCCGCCTCAGCCGACCACTGCAAACGCACCAGGCCCCCCTTTAGCAGGGAGGTGATGGGAGCTGCTACCTGTCCAAAACCCCGGATAAACCTCCAGTAGTAATTGGCAAAACCCAAAAACCGCTACACCTCCTTCACCGTAGTGGGAGTCTGCCAATTACGCATGGCTGAAACGTGGTCAATATCCATCTCCACCCCTGACGCAGACAACCGATGTCCCAGGAAGGAGATGGACTCCTGGAAAAACAGACATTTATCTGCCTTCACATACAGGTCATGCTCCAACAGTCTACCTAGCACCCGACGTACCAGGGACACATGCTCGGTTCGTGTAGCGGAGTATATTAGAATGTCATCAATATACACCACTACACCCTGTCCATGCAAATCCCGGAAAATCTCGTCCACAAATGATTGGAAGACTGAAGGAGCATTCATTAAGCCGTATGGCATGACGAGGTACTCATAGTGACCCGAGGTGGTACTGAATGCTGTCTTCCACTCATCTCCTTCCCTAATGCGCACCAGGTTGTAAGCGCACCTGAGATCCAGTTTTGTGAAGAATCGCGCCCCGTGTAATGACTCCGTCATACTAGCAATCAGAGGGAGAGGATAGCTGTATTTAATTGTAATCTGATTGAGACCACGGTAATCAATGCACGGGCGTAAACCCCCATCCTTCTTCTTCACAAAAAAGAAACTTGAGGACGCAGGGGAAGTGGACGGCCGTATGTATCCCTGTCTCAGAGATTCGGTGACGTATGTCTCCATAGCTACCGTCTCCTCCTGAGACAGAGGATACACATGACTACGAGGAAGCGCAGCGCCTACCTGGAGGTCTATCGCACAATCCCCCTGTCGATGAGGTGGTAATTGAGTCGCCTTCTTTTTACAGAAGGCGAGTGCCAAATCGGCATACTCAGAAGGAATGTGCATTGTGGGAATTTGGTTCGGACTTTCCACCGTCGTTGCCCCTACGGAAACACCTACACACCGCCCGACACACTGATCAGACCATCCCTTGAGAGCCCTCTGTTGCCATGAAATGTTGGGGTCATGAGATGTTAACCAGGGACGCCCCAACACCACGGGAAATGCAGGAGAGTCAATCAAATACAACTGTATAATCTCCTCATGGCCCTTCTGCGTCTTCATCTTAAGTGGCGCTGTGACCTCCCTAATCAATCCCGACCCCAAAGGGCGGCTATCTAAGGCATGGATGGGGAAGGGCACATCAACTGGTACAATGGGGATCCCTAACTTATATGTGAACCGGTGATCGATAAAATTCCCAGCTGCGCCTGAATCTACTAGCGCCTTATGCACATATGTACAACAGAGAGCTCTGGGTGAGTTGGGTGCTTACTCACCTGGAATGACTCATCAGTGCGTTGCCTACTGCCTCGATTCCTAGGAGACCCTCCCCAGCACCGAACGGCAGTGTGTCCTCTGCGGCCACAGTTGGTGCAGGGGACGGCCGCTCTCCTAGTCTCCCTAGTACCAGCACCCCCGAGCTCCATAGGGCTCAGCTCGGAAGTGCTGGCGGATGGAATGGACGGCCCCAACTCCGGACGCCCGCGGGTAGCCAACAGGGTATCTAGGCGAATCGACATGTCCACCAGCTGATCGAAACTTAGGTTGGTGTCCCTGCAGGCCAACTCTCGACGAACGTCCTCCCTTAGGCTGCACCTGTAGTGGTCGATGAGGGCCCTCTCATTCCATCCCGCATTGGCAGCCAGAGTCCGGAAGTCCAGTGCGAACTCCTGCGCGCTCCTCTTCCCCTGTCTGAGGTGGAACAGACGCTCACCCGCCGCCTTCCCCTCTGGGGGATGATCGAACACCGCCCTGAAGCGGCGGGTGAACTCCGCATAGTTGACTGTAGCGGCGTCTATTCCCCCCCACTCGGCGTTGGCCCACTCCAGTGCCTTGCCGGACAGACAGGAGATGAGGGCGGAAACGCTCTCGTATCCCGAGGGCGCCGGGTGGATGGTTGCCAGGTAGAGTTCCACTTGGAGCAGGAAACCCTGACACCCGGCCGCGGTGCCATCATAAGCCCTCGGGAGCGAGAGCCGAATCCCACTGGACTCCAGAGGTGAAACGATGGGTATGGCTGATGGTGGTGGTATCGTTGGAGGAGGTGTGGGCAAACCTCCTCTTTCCCATTGCCTCAAAATGTTCATCACCCCTTCCATGGCGGTGCCAAGATCCTGGATCATAGCCGCCTGTTGTAAAACGCGCTCCTCCAGTGATCCCGTTGGCACCGCCGCTCCTGCTGACTCCATGTCGTGGTGTGTTATTCTGTCACGAATGTCAGTGTAATGCGGTGGAAGAAGTCAGGGCGTGGGTGGGTTTGTCAAGATCCAAGCTCTGGATGAAGACCCCCCCCGTGTGGAGCGTAGCAGACCAGGGACCATAGAGACACCAACACACGTACACACACACTCACACACACACTCCCAAACACAGACCATGGACAGTAGCAGCCCCCCATCCCCTACTCTCCCCCAGTCTGTGAGAAACAGACTGATTTGTCAGAGCCTTTTCATTACAAGGGAAGGTCATGTCATCCTATCTGGCCTGGTGACAGCTACTGGGGTGGTGGGGTGGTGGGGCGGTGGGGTGGTAGAGTGGCAGCTGCTGGGGTAGTGGGATGGTGCACAGAGAGGACAAGGGGAAACAGAGAGAGACAGAGACAGAGAGCGAGAGAGAGAGAGAGAGAGAGAGAGAGAGAGAGAGAGAGAGAGAGAGAGAGAGAGAGAGAGAGAGAGAGAGAGAGAGAGAGAGAGAGAGAGAGAGAGAGAGAGAGAGAGAGAGAGAGAGAGGAGAGAGAGAGAGAGAGAGAGAGAGAGAGAGAGAGAGAGAGAGAGAGAGAGAGAGAAAGAGATACACACACAGACACATTCCTCCATGTACAGAAACACACACACACAACCCTTCTGTACCTGATTATCTCCAGCTGGCCGCCAAGTTACACCGGTGCCAGCTATTAGGTACCTTCCGTAAAGACTGTGTTGCTATAAGACTAGTCTGTCTCCTTAAACCAATATAGATGAGACTAGTCTACTCTGACTCCTTAAACCAATATAGATGAGACTAGTCTACTCTGTCTCCTTAAACCAATATAGATGAGACTAGTCTACTCTGTCTCCTTAAACCAATATAGATGAGACTAGTCTACTCTGTCTCCTTAAACCAATATAGATGAGACTAGTCTACACTGTCTCCTTAAACCAATATAGATGAGACTAGTCTACTCTGTCTCCTTAAACCAATATAGATGAGACTCTAGTTTATATTATAGATTCATCACAGGCAGAGTGACACACAGGGGACTAGTCTGGTCCACAGGTTTTATCTAACATCTCTCACATCCACTCACACCCAAATTAGCACCTACTCAGTTAAAGGAAAAATCCACCCAAAACCACAATTCCTTTGATTTACAGTGTTAAATAACACTAATATGTGAAAACAATATTTTGGCATTATAATAATGTTGGTAGTAACATGGAAAATCATTGTGGAAATCTGTTGCAGCTCAAGTCGACTACAAAATCCACAATGCAATGCTCTCTCTATGGGCTGGCTGGCTAGCTAGTTAGCTAGCTAGCAAACGTAGCTACACACTATAATACCAAAGACAATATCAGCATGTGAACTAGCTAGTTAGCTGTAAAATCTCCTAATCAAACTGCACTATCAATTTAGGAGTCTACAATCTCACCATGTTCAACCTGCAGATCGATGTTCCTCACAGAATGGAGTCTGACATTCGCAACGGCAGATATACTTTTGAGGAGATGGGAAACATTGAGGAGATGGGAAACGCAGTGCAGTGTATTCTGGGTGATTCTGGGTCAAGGAGCGCTCTCCTTCGAGGACTGAATGGGAGTCTATTGGGCACTACTACATAAAAACCCAACATTAGCACGAATTTCATCAACAGGAAGCGCAACATTACAAATCTTTTCAGAGTTGTGCGATAACTAACTTGCTGTCTGTAATAATAATATGCCACTTAGCAGATGCTTTTATCCAAAGCGACTTAAAGTCATGCGTGCATACATTTTTGTGTATGGGTGGTCCCGGGGATCGAACCCACTACCCTGGCGTTACAAGCGCCGTGCTCTACCATGCTGAGCTACAGAGGACCGTAGCTATACGTAATATCGCATAGCTTTGGAATCGTGACATTAGGCGAGTTTTCTTGACATATACACTGACTTTGAGAAGAGATTGCGTGACGATTAGCTTAGCAACCGCGTGACGCAGCATGACAAAGCGAACGCGATTGGTTCGACAGTCGGCTGGGTGGGGCGTTATAGGTTGACCCAGGGGAATCGATAGAACATCACTCAGAGATGCACAAAAACAATACAACAATCAAAATGGGAGAACCTTTCCTTTAATCTACAGTAGTAATATAGTCATAATCATGCAATTATATGGTTATTATAGGCTATATTATATGATCATTATGGGCCCTGGTTTGTCTCTGTCGTAGCCGGCCGCGACCGGGAGACCCATGGGGCGGCGCACAATTGGCCCGGCGTCGTCCAGGGTAGGGGAGGGAATGGCCGGCAGGGATGTAGCTTAGTTGGTAGAGCATGGTGTTTGCAACACCAGGGTTGTGGGTTCGATTCCCACGGGGGGGGGCCAGTATGAAAAATAAATTAATAATGTATGCACTCACTCACTGTAAGTCGCTCTGGATAAGAGCGTCTGCTAAATGACTGAAATGTAAATGAAATGTTTGTTCCATTTATTCCATCTTACATCTCTCACCTCGTTATCCATTACAATACGGTTATTTCACTGTTTTATCACATTATAGATGTATCAACGACAAAGTGAGACCCAGGGAATCTGGTCCAAATGCTCCAGTACTCTACTGAGTGAAAAGTGAAATTATACTGTTTGCGTGTGTGTTTGCTTGTGTGTACGTATGTGTGTGTAGATATGCGTTTGTGTGTTTAGTGATCTCAGGGTTATGTGCATAGAGTCATCCAAGAGGATGTTGAACTACAAGGGTATCGAATATTACTGGCAACTGGTAGTGTGTGTGTATGTGTGTGTGTGTGTGTGTGTGTGTGTGTGTGTGTGTGTGTGTGTTTACATAATATTTTCTGTTGAGCTGTCTAGCTGAGCTCTGCTGTGCGTACCTTGGTAGGTTGTGCGTACCTTGGTAGGTTGTGCGTACCTTGGTAGGTTGTGCGTACCTTGGTAGCTGTAGATGTCTCCAACGCTGTTCTGACGCATTATGTGACGCCAGTAGGCACTGCGAGGCAGGGAGATGGACTTGGTTAACGTTGTCTGGTTGGATTGGGTCTGAAAGAGAGACAACAACAACAACATCTTCTTCAGTACGTGGGTTGTTTCCAAAATGGCACCCAATTTTCTATAAAGTGTTCTCCAAAAGGTTTCTGTGGCACGGTACTTCTCATTTCCCACTCTGGAAGCTCTCTGTAGCCCTTGAGACACAAATATCATACCCCCCCCCCAAAAAAAAATGCTAAGCCCCCTTGTTATTCTAATGGTGAGATGTTAGCATGTCTTGGGGGTTCCGTTTTAGGACCACTATTGTTTTCACTATATATTTTACCTCTTGGGGATGTTATTCGAAAACATAATGTTAACTTTCACTGCTATGCGGATGACACACAGCTGTACATTTCAATGAAACATGGTGAAGCCCCAAAATTGCCCTCGCTAGAAGCCTGTGTTTCAGACATAAGGAAGTGGATGGCTGAAAACTTTCTACTTTTAAACTCTAGGTAGGCTTGCTCCTACCTATCTTTCCGAGTTGGTCCTGCCGTACATACCAATACGTACGCTACGGTCACAAGACGCAGGCCTCCTAATTGTCCCTAGAATTTCTAAGCAAACAGCGGGAGGCAGGGCTTTCTCCTATAGATCTCCATTTTTATGGAACAGTTTGCCTACCCATGTGAGAGACGCAGACTCGGTCTCAACCTTTAAGTCTTTACTGAAGACTTATCTCTTCAGTAGGTCATATGATTGAGTGTAGTCTGGCCCAGGAGTGTGAAGGTGAACGGAAAGGCTCTGGAGCAACGAACAGCCCTTGCTGTCTCTGCCAGGCCGGGTTCCCCTCTCTCCACTGGGGTTCTCTGCCTCTAACCCTGTTACAGGGGCTGAGTCACTGGCTTGCTGGTGCTCTTTCATGCCGTCCCTAGGAGGGGGTGCGTCACTTGAGTGGGTTGAGTTACTGACGTGATCTTCCTGTCTGGGTTGGCGCCCCCCTTGGTTTGTGCTGTGGTGGAGACCTCTGTGGGCTATACTCGGCCTTGTCTCAGGATTGTAAGTTGGTGGTTGAGGATATCCCTCTGGTGGTGCGGGGGCTGTGCTTTGGCAGAGTGGGTGGGGTTATATCCTTCCTGTTTGGCCCTGTCCGGGGTTTCTTCGGATGGGGCCACAGTGTCTCCGGACCGCTCCTGTCTCAGCCTCCAGTATTTATGCTGCAGTAGTTTATGTGTCGGGGGGCTGGGGT
The DNA here is from genome assembly GCF_020615455.1 of Coregonus clupeaformis. Classification (NCBI taxonomy): domain Eukaryota; kingdom Metazoa; phylum Chordata; class Actinopteri; order Salmoniformes; family Salmonidae; genus Coregonus; species Coregonus clupeaformis. The sequence continues at coordinate 35,870,845 of NC_059198.1, read as the reverse complement.
TAGTTGGTTATACCTGGAGTACTTCTCCTGTCTTATCCAGTGTCCTGTGTGAATTTAAGTATGCTCTCTCTAATTCTCTCGTTCTCTCTTTCTCTCTGAGAACCTGAGCCCTAGGACCATACGTCAGGACTACCGGGCATGCTGACACCTTGCTGTCCCCAGTCCGCCTGGCCTTGCTGCTATTCCAGTTTCAACTGTTCTGCCTGCGGTTACGAAACCCCTACCTGTCCCAGACCTGCTGTTTTCAACTCTTAATGATCGGCTATGAAAAGCCAACTGAGAGACCTGAGCCCTAGGACCATACGTCGGGACTACCGGCCGTGGTGACTCCTTGCTGTCCCCAGTCCGCCTGGCCTTGCTGCTATTCCAGTTTCAACTGTTCTGCCTGCGGTTATGGAACCCCTACCTGTCCCAGACCTGCTGTTTTCAACTCTTAATGATCGGCTATGAAAAGCCAACTGAGATTTATTCCTGATTATTATTTGACCATGCTTGTCACTTATGAACATTTTTGAACATCTTGGCATGGTTCTGTTATAATCTCCACCCGGCACAGCCAGAAGAGGACTGGCCACCCCTCATAGCCTGGTTCCTCTCTAGGTTTCTTCCTAGGTTTTGGCCTTTCTAGGGAGTTTTTCCTAGCCACCGTGCTTCTACACCTGCATTACTAGCTGTTTGGGGTTTTAGGCTGGGTTTCTGTAAAGCACTTCGAGATATTAGCTGATGTAAGAAGGGCTATATAAAATAAAATTGATTGATTGATTGGTCTGATATTTGTGCATCTGTAACTTTCTCACTCATCATTATTCACGATTCATACGGGACTATCCGTAATCATGGTAGCATCCACATTAAAGTAGAAGTGTTTAGAAACATATTCTATTCTTATTTACAATAAAAGTGCCTCTAAAATGACACAATACGTTATTTACCATTCATTTAATCTGAAACACAACCAAAACAAACAGCAAATGCATCCAACAAGTTTGTAGAGTCACAAGCTTGATGTAATCATTGCGTGCTAGAAATATGGGACCAAATACTAAACTTTTGACTACTTGAATACACATACTTTTGGTCCCCTAAAATGGGTTGACTATGTACAAAAAGTGCTGTAATTTATAGTCATTGTATCATTTCAAATCCGAAGTGCTGGAGTACAGAACCAAAACAAAACAAAAGAATGTCACTGTCCGAATACTTTTGGAGCTCAATGTGTGTGTGTTGTGTGTGTGTTGTGTGTGTGTTGTGTGTGTGTGTTGTGTGTGTGTTGTGTGTGTGTTGTGTGTGTGTGTTGTGTGTGTGTTGTGTGTGTGTGTTGTGTGTGTGTTGTGTGTGTGTGTTGTGTGTGTGTTGTGTGTGTGTTGTGTGTGTGTTGTGTGTGTGTTGTGTGTGTGTTGTGTGTGTGTTGTGTGTGTGTGTTGTGTGTGTGTGTTGTGTGTGTGTTGTGTGTGTGTGTTGTGTGTGTGTGTTGTGTGTGTTGTGTGTGTGTTGTGTGTGTGTTGTGTGTGTGTTGTGTGTGTGTTGTGTGTGTGTTGTGTGTGTTACCTGTGAGGTCTTCTCCAACTCCTCCACCATCCTCTCGTGTTGCTGTGCGATGGACAGGGTGGCTGAGTGGACTCTCTGGTAGATCATCTCTCCCTCCCGCGTCTGGAATGTAAACAGACCCTCCCTCGTGTCACACATCCTAGAGAGAGAGAGAGAGAGAGAGAGAGAGAGAGAGAGAGAGAGAGAGAGAGAGAGAGAGAGAGAGAGAGAGAGAGAGAGAGAGAGAGAGAGAGAGAGAGAGAGAGAGAGAGAGAGAGAGAGAGAGAGAGAGAGAGGGAGAGAGAGAGGGATATGGAAATAGTAGGGAGAGAGAGAGAGAGAGAGAGAGAGAGATGGTGAAAGAGAGAAGGGGAAGAGAGAAGGGGGAGTGAGAGAAATGGAGTGAGTAGGGGGAGAGAAAGAGAGGGGGAGGGATAGAGTTTTCTTACAGATACATCATCACATACACAGAGGTTAGAACACACAGAGAAACAATGAGATACAGATATGCTGTATGCAGGCAGGGAGCAGATACACCTGGCATCTCATAGCATGGAGGGGTTTGGCCTAGAGGGGTGTGGCCTGAAGAGGTGTGGCCTGGAGGGGTTTGCCTGGAGGGGTGTGGCCTGGAGAGGATTGGCCTGGAGGGGTGTGGCTTGGATATGCTGGGATGTTTAGTTGTTCAAACTTCCTTTGAATTTTGTTTGACTTTTCCCAAAGTAACTCTGTGTGTGTGTGTGTGTGTGTGTGTGTGTGTGTGTGTGTGTGTGTGTGTGTGTGTGTGTGTGTGTGTGTGTGTGTGTTTGATTATCAGGACCCATGGGACCAGTTTTCCTCTCCTGCTTCCAAACCAATCCCAGATCCAGGAGACATGTTAATGGATTAGGGTTAGGGTCAGATCCAGGAGACATGTTAATAGTTTAGGGTTAGGGTCAGATCCAGGAGACATGTTAATGGATTAGGGTTAGGGTCAGATCCAGGAGACATGTTAATGGATTAGGGTTAGGGTCAGATCCAGGAGACGTGAATGGATTAGGGTTAGGGTCAGATCCAGGAGACATGTTAATGGATTAGGGTTAGGGTCAGATCCAGGAGACGTGAATGGATTAGGGTTAAGGTCAGATCCAGGAGACATGTTAATGGATTAGGGTTAGGGTCAGATCCAGGAGACATGTTAATAGTTTGGGTTAGGGTCAGATCCAGGAGACATGTGAATGGGTTAGGGTCAGATCTAGGAGACATATGAATGGGTTAGGGTCAGATCCAGGAGACATGTGAATGGATTAGCGTTAGGGTCAGATCCAGGAGACATGTGAATGGGTTAGGGTCAGATCTAGGAGACATGTGAATGGGTTAGGGTCAGATCCAGGAGACATGTTAATGGATTAGGTTTAGGGTCAGATCAAGGAGACATGTGAATGGGTTAGGGTCAGATCCAAGAGACATGTGAAGGGGTTAGGGTTAGGATCAGATCCAAGAGACATGTGAAGGGGTTAGGGTTAGGTTCAGATCCAGGAGACATGTGAAGGGGTTAGGGTCAGATCCAGGAGACATGTGAATGAGACTCCTATGAAACAGATACGCAGGCAGGTGACTGACTGTGTGTCACTTTGACCGTACCTTTCTGCCTCATAAGTGAGCCAGATGGATTATCACACACACACACACACACACACAAACACAAACACAAACACACACACACACACACAAACACACAAACACACAAACACAAACATACCTTCCTGACTCGAAGGTGAACCAGGTGGAGTCTCGTCCATATCTCCTCAGTGAGTTGAGAGGCCACATGACCAGTTTGACACGCGAGTTGTGGATATCCCACAGGTAGATGTTCTCATGGGTGATCTGCATGGTACATTCCCCATAGATGTCCAGGTTGGGGGTGGGCATCAGGTATACGTTGAACCGCTCTGGAACAAAAAGCTTTTAGCGTTTTTGACAGAATACAGATTTTGAAAAAAATAAAAGATGGCAATTTTACAAAGAGAAAATATGTTTGAAATGGCAGAATAACATTGTTACAACAGCAAGAATTTGACATTTGGACAACTATCTATTCCAGTCCACATTTTGGCTGTTTTTAACCACTTTTCAAGCTTTTAAGTAAAAGCGAAGGCTACAAATCAATGTTGAAGGAAACATGAAAATTAGGTCCTGCAGTAATCATCAGAGGGCTATAACAGGTGGGTTTGGGAGTATGGGCTGACCAATTATGTATATAAACCCTGGATTGCTGATGCTATCTATTGGCCAATGAGAGGCTTTGAAGCCACCGGTCGGCCATATTGGCACTTCGCAGAAGAAGCGGTCCTCTATAGGAATTAATGGAATTCTACAGTATTTCAATTAAATGTTTCAAGGACAAAATTACATGTATTTAAGTACATAAAAAAAAGTTGTAGTGGTGATTGTAACATTAGTACTTTCAAAAAAGTATACTTTAAGGACATTTTTTAATATTTTTTTTTTTCATATTTATGTTTAGTTTACATAATGCAATTTAAAAGTATGCATTAAAGTGTCTGTAATATAATAAACATGGCAAAAACAAATGTAGACATTAATAAATGCATTTTTATAGTTTCCAAAATAGTTTTTTTTTTACAACGGTGGGGGAGTTCCAAGATGGAGGCGGGGTGGCTTCAAAACAGCGCCCCGTATCAGTCATCTAGTGTATATATAAATCATTGGGTCTGACAGATGGACAGACGGACAGAAGCCATTAGTGTACTGAGAAGGCTACATACAATGTCAAAAACGGACTATATCTAACACCACAGTATCAGTTCGGATTTTGTATACTTCTGGCGAATGAGTCACTGAAATAAGTTTCTCCACTTGATCACTAGCATTTGAGTCCAAGCTGTTGTACAGCCTACTTAAATCCAGAATTAGCATTCAAAGAAGCTTGCATAAGCATGAAATCCATGTACTGAAGGGATAAAAAAAGACAGCTCCTTTCAAAATACTACACTGAACAAAAACATAAACGCAACATGTAAAGTATTGGTCCCATGTTTCATGAGCTGAAATAAAAGATCCCAGAAATGTTCCATTCGCACACAAAAAGTGTATTTCTCTCAAACGTTGTGCAGACATTTGTTTACGTCCCTGTTAGTGAGCATTTATCCTTTGCCAACATAATACATCCACCTGACAGGTGTGGCATATCAAGAAGCTGATTAAACAGCATGATCCTTACACAGGTGCACCTTGTGTTGGGGACAATAAAAGGCCACTCTAAAATGTGCAGTTTTGTCACACAACACAATGCCACAGATGGCTCAAGTTTTGAGGGAGTGTGAAATTGGCATGCTGACTGCAGGAATGTCCACCAGAGCTGTTGCCAGATAATTGCATGTTGATTTGGCAGTACGTCCAACCGGCCTCACTACCGCAGACCACGTGTAACCACGCCAGCCTAGGACCTCCACATCCGGCTTCTTTACCTGCGGGATCATCGGAGACCAGCCACCCGGACAGCTGATGGAACTGAGGAGTATTTCTGTGTTTAATAAAACTATTTTGTGGGGAAAAACTAATTCTGATTGTCTGGGCCTGGCTCCCAAGTGGGTGGGCCTATGCCCTCCCAGGCCCACCCATGGCTGTGCCCCTGCCCAGTCATGTGAAATCCATAGATTAGGGCCTAATTAATGTACACTGCTCCAAAAAATAAAGGGAACACTTAAACAACACAATGTAACTCCAAGTCAATCACACTTCTGTGAAATCAAACTGTCCACTTAGGAAGGAACACTGATTGACAATACATTTCACATGCTGTTGTGCAAATGGAATAGACAACAGGTGGAAATTATAGGCAATTAGCAAGACACCCCCAATAAAGGACTGGTTTTGCAGGTGGTGACCACAGACCACTTCTCTGGCTGATGTTTTGGTAACTTTTGAATGCTGGCGGTGCTTTCACTCTAGTGGTAGCATGAGACGGAGTCTACAACCCACACAAGTGGCTCATGTAGTGCAGCTCATCCAGGATGGCACATCAATGCGAGCTGTGGCAAGAAGGTTTGCTGTGTATGTCAGCGTAGTGTCCAGAGCATGGAGGCGCTACCAGGAGACAGGCCAGTACATCAGGAGACGTGGAGGAGGCCGTAGGAGGGCAACAACCCAGCAGCAGGACTGCTACCTCCGCCTTTGTGCAAGGAGGAGCAGGAGGAGCACTGCCAGAGCCCTGCAAAATGACCTCCAGCAGGCCACAAATGTGCATGTGTCTGCTCAAACGGTCAGAAACAGACTCCATGAGGGTGGTATGAGTGCCCGACGTCCACAGGTGGGGGTTGGGCTTACAGCCCAACACCGTGCAGGACGTTTGGCATTTGCCAGAGAACACCAAGATTGGCAAATTCGCCACTGGCGCCCTGTGCTCTTCACAGATGAAAGCAGGTTCACACTGAGCACATGTGACAGACGTGACAGAGTCTGGAGACGCCGTGGAGAACGTTCTGCTGCCTGCAACATCCTCCATGTGCTCGCCAGAGGTAGCCTGACTGCCATTAGGTACCGAGATGAGATCCTCAGACCCCTTGTGAGACCATATGCTGGTGCGGTTGGCCCTGGGTTCCTCCTAATGCAAGACAATGCTAGACCTCATATGGCTGGAGTGTGTCAGCAGTTCCTGCAAGAGGAAGGCATTGATGCTATGGACTGGCCCGCCCGTTCCCCAGACCTGAATCCAATTGAGCACATCTGGGACATCATGTCTCGCTCCATCCACCAATGCCACGTTGCACCACAGACTGTCCAGGAGTTGGTGGATGCTTTAGTCCAGGTCTGGGAGGAGATCCCTCAGGAGACCATCCGCCACCTCATCAGGAGCATGCCCAGGCGTTGTAGGGAGGTCATACAGGCACGTGGAGGCCACACACACTACTGAGCATAATTTTGACTTGTTTTAAGGACATTACATCATAGTTGGATCAGCCTGTAGTGTGGTTTTCCACTTTAATTTTGAGGGTGACTCCAAATCCAGACCTCCATGGGTAGATACATTTGATTTCCATTGATAATTTTTGTGTGATTTTGTTGTCAGCACATTCAACTATGTAAAGAAAAAAGTATTTAATAAGATTATTTCATTCATTCAGATCTAGGATGTGTTATTTTAGTGTTCCCTTTATTTTTTTGAGCAGTGTATTTAAATTGACTGATTTCCTTATATGAACTGTAACTCTGTAAAATCGTTGAAATTGTTGCATGATGCGTTTATATTTTTGTTCAGTATAACTTCATTCAAATTATGAAAAAAAGATGAAGCAGACATAAAAAGTAATACGAACATTGAAATCGAATAGTTCTTAGAGGCTCAGCGCAAATGGACGTTCTGTAACAAACTGATAAAGACTAAAGACAAAAAACTTGGTCTTAGAAATATGACATTGTCTTTATGAAGGACTCTGTTATTTTCCTTTTTCCTTGAGAGAGAGAGAGAGAGAAGAAGAAGAAGAAGAAGAAGAAGAAGAAGAAGAAGAAGAAGAAGAAGAAGAAGAAGAAGAAGAAGAAGAAGAAGAAGAAGAAGAAGAAGAAGAAGAAGAAGAAGAAGAAGAAGAAGAAGAAGAAGAAGAAGGGTGAGCATTGTGAAGGTCAGTGTCCAGTTGCTAAGGAGAGGTGAAAGTGTCTCAATAGTCTTGAAATGTTTCCTCTCCTCGTCTCCTTCGCTTCATCAAAACTGACTCAAACTGGACAGGTGGTAGCAAATCTCCCTCATTACACGTCCACCATACTGATTTCAATTGTATTCTATTTCTCTATCAGTTCAGGTGAAGAAAAGGAGACTATTAGACTATTGATATGCACCCCAATCCATTGTCATAGTTTTACAAGCCAGTCAAACAGCTCCAGGCCCCAACAGAGACCTCAGCCCCAACCACTTTAACCAGCTCTCAGAGAACTCTTCATAATCTACATTAATACTCACTAAGGATGTTTCAAAATAAGAGCCATGAGTCTGGAGTGAGGACTGAGAAAATGGTGATGTAATACGCAGCTATTTTTAGGAGCAGCAAGAATATGAACTTTGATTTAATTATCGGCCCCTTGTAGTTGGGAGATCACTAACTGAAGTCTAACTGCTGAGTGTGGAGCTGTCTACTATTGTAGTACATGTGCTAAAAAGTGTTTCGCTTTCAGATTCTGTTGTTGTTTCTTTCTTTCTCACGTTCTTTCTTAAGAATGCCCCCCCAAACACACACACACACACACACACACCATACCACTTCGATGTTATGAATATAATTAAATATTTCCCTGTCATTTTACATCGAAACTGCGAGAGGGAAGATACATGTTATTACTGTTCATTGAATCAGATGGGCTGTTCAGATACTTCACATTACAAGATGGATTCATAGGCCTCCCGAGTGGCGCAGCGGTCTAAGACACTGCATCGCAGTGCTAGAGGCGTCAGTACAGACCCGGGTTTGATCCGGGGCTGTGTCACAACCGGCCGTGATCGGGAGTCCCATAGGGCGACGCACAATTGGCCCAGTGTCGCCCGGGTTAGGGGAGGGTTTGGCCGGGGGGATGTACTTGGCTCATCGTGCTCTAGCAACTCCTTGTGGCGGGCCGGGCGCCTGCAGGCTGACCTCGGTTGTCAGTTGAACAGTGTTTCCTCCGGCACATTGGTGCTGGTTGGTGTTAAGAAGTGAGGTTTGACGGGTCACGTTTCGGAGGTCTCATATTTCGACCTTCGCCTCATGAGCCCATTGGGGAGTTGCAGTGATGAGACAAGACCAAAAAGGGGGTAACACTATACCATTCAGTGACACTCCCTCTTTACCATTCAGTTACGCTCCATCTTTATCATTCAGTTACACTCCATCTTTACCATTCAGTTACACTCCATCTTTATCATTCAGTTACACTCCATCATTACCATTCAGTTACACTCCATCTTTACTATTCAGTTACACTCCCTCTTTACCATTCAGTTACACTCCCTCTTTACCATTCAGTTACACTCCATCTTTACCATTCAGTTACACTCCATCTTTACCATTCAGTTACACTCCATCTTTACCATTCAGTTACACTCCATCTTTACCATTCAGTTACACTCCATCTTTACCATTCAGTTACACTCCATCTTTACCATTCAGTTACACTCCATCATTAGCATTCAGTTACACTCCATCTTTACCATTCAGTTACACTCCATCATTAGCATTCAGTTACACTCCATCTTTACCATTCAGTTACACTCCCTGTTTAACATTCAGTTACACTCCATCTTTACCATTCAGTTACACTCCATCTTTACCATCCAGTTACACTCCATCTTTACCATTCAGTTACACTCCATCTTTACCATTTAGTTACACTCCATCTTTACCATTCAGTTACACTCCATCATTAGCATTCAGTTACACTCCATCTTTACCATTCTGTTACACTCCATCATTAGCATTCAGTTACACTCCATCTTTACCATTCAGTTACACTCCCTGTTTAACATTCAGTTACACTCCATCTTTACCATTCAGTTACACTCCATCTTTACCATCCAGTTACACTCCATCTTTACCATTTAGTTACACTCCATCTTTACCATTCAGTTACACTCCATCTTTACCATTCAGTTACACTCCATCATTAGCATTCAGTTACACTCCATCTTTACCATTCAGTTACACTCCATCATTAGCATTCAGTTACACTCCATCTTTACCATTCAGTTACACTCCCTGTTTAACATTCAGTTACACTCCATCTTTACCATTCAGTTACACTCCCTCTTTACCATTCAGTTACACTCCATCTTTACCATTCAGTTACACTCCATCTTTACTATTCAGTTACACTCCCTGTTTAACATTCAGTTACACTCCCTCTTTACCATTCAGTTACACTCCCTCTTTACCATTCAGTTACACTCCATCTTTACCATTCAGTTACACTCCATCTTTACCATTCAGTTACACTCCATCTTTACCATTCAGTTACACTCCATCTTTACCATTCAGTTACACTCCATCTTTACCATTCAGTTACACTCCATCTTTACCATTCAGTTACACTCCATCTTTACCATTCAGTTACACTCCATCTTTACCATTCAGTTACACTCCATCTTTACCATTCAGTTACACTCCATCTTTACCATTCAGTTACACTCCATCTTTACTATTCAGTTACACTCCATCTTTACCATTCAGTTACACTCCATCTTTACCATTCAGTTACACTCCATCTTTACCATTCAGTTACACTCCATCTTTACCATTCAGTTACACACCATCTTTACCATTCAGTTACACTCCATCTTTACCATTTAGTTACACTCCATCTTTACCATTCAGTTACACTCCATCTTTACCATTCAGTTACACTCCATCATTAGCATTCAGTTACACTCCATCTTTACCATTCAGTTACACTCCATCATTAGCATTCAGTTACACTCCATCTTTACCATTCAGTTACACTCCCTGTTTAACATTCAGTTACACTCCATCTTTACCATTCAGTTACACTCCCTCTTTACCATTCAGTTACACTCCATCTTTACCATTCAGTTACACTCCATCTTTACCATTCAGTTACACTCCATCTTTACCATTCAGTTACACTCCATCTTTACCATTCAGTTACACTCCATCTTTACTATTCAGTTACACTCCATCTTTACCATTCAGTTACACTCCATCTTTACCATTCAGTTACACTCCATCTTTACCATTCAGTTACACTCCATCTTTACCATTCAGTTACACACCATCTTTACCATTCAGTTACACTCCATCTTTACCATTCAGTTACACTCCATCTTTACCATTCAGTTACACTCCATCTTTACCATTCAGTTACACTCCATCTTTACCATTTAGTTACACTCCATCTTTACCATTCAGTTACACTCCATCTTTACCATTCAGTTACACTCCATCATTAGCATTCAGTTACACTCCATCTTTACCATTCTGTTACACTCCATCATTAGCATTCAGTTACACTCCATCTTTACCATTCAGTTACACTCCCTGTTTAACATTCAGTTACACTCCATCTTTACCATTCAGTTACACTCCATCTTTACCATCCAGTTACACTCCATCTTTACCATTTAGTTACACTCCATCTTTACCATTCAGTTACACTCCATCTTTACCATTCAGTTACACTCCATCATTAGCATTCAGTTACACTCCATCTTTACCATTCAGTTACACTCCATCATTAGCATTCAGTTACACTCCATCTTTACCATTCAGTTACACTCCCTGTTTAACATTCAGTTACACTCCATCTTTACCATTCAGTTACACTCCCTCTTTACCATTCAGTTACACTCCATCTTTACCATTCAGTTACACTCCATCTTTACTATTCAGTTACACTCCCTGTTTAACATTCAGTTACACTCCATCTTTACCATTCAGTTACACTCCATCTTTACTATTCAGTTACACTCCATCTTTACCATTCAGTTACACTCCATCTTTACCATTCAGTTACACTCCATCTTTACCATTCAGTTACACTCCATCTTTACCATTCAGTTACACACCATCTTTACCATTCAGTTACACTCCATCTTTACCATTTAGTTACACTCCATCTTTACCATTCAGTTACACTCCATCTTTACCATTCAGTTACACTCCATCATTAGCATTCAGTTACACTCCATCTTTACCATTCAGTTACACTCCATCATTAGCATTCAGTTACACTCCATCTTTACCATTCAGTTACACTCCCTGTTTAACATTCAGTTACACTCCATCTTTACCATTCAGTTACACTCCCTCTTTACCATTCAGTTACACTCCATCTTTACCATTCAGTTACACTCCATCTTTACCATTCAGTTACACTCCATCTTTACCATTCAGTTACACTCCATCTTTACCATTCAGTTACACTCCATCTTTACTATTCAGTTACACTCCATCTTTACCATTCAGTTACACTCCATCTTTACCATTCAGTTACACTCCATCTTTACCATTCAGTTACACTCCATCTTTACCATTCAGTTACACACCATCTTTACCATTCAGTTACACTCCATCTTTACCATTCAGTTACACTCCATCTTTACCATTCAGTTACACTCCATCTTTACCATTCAGTTACACTCCATCTTTACCATTTAGTTACACTCCATCTTTACCATTCAGTTACACTCCATCTTTACCATTCAGTTACACTCCATCATTAGCATTCAGTTACACTCCATCTTTACCATTCAGTTACACTCCATCATTAGCATTCAGTTACACTCCATCTTTACCATTCAGTTACACTCCCTGTTTAACATTCAGTTACACTCCATCTTTACCATTCAGTTACACTCCATCTTTACCATCCAGTTACACTCCATCTTTACCATTCAGTTACACTCCATCTTTACCATTTAGTTACACTCCATCTTTACCATTCAGTTACACTCCATCATTAGCATTCAGTTACACTCCATCTTTACCATTCTGTTACACTCCATCATTAGCATTCAGTTACACTCCATCTTTACCATTCAGTTACACTCCCTGTTTAACATTCAGTTACACTCCATCTTTACCATTCAGTTACACTCCATCTTTACCATCCAGTTACACTCCATCTTTACCATTTAGTTACACTCCATCTTTACCATTCAGTTACACTCCATCTTTACCATTCAGTTACACTCCATCATTAGCATTCAGTTACACTCCATCTTTACCATTCAGTTACACTCCATCATTAGCATTCAGTTACACTCCATCTTTACCATTCAGTTACACTCCCTGTTTAACATTCAGTTACACTCCATCTTTACCATTCAGTTACACTCCCTCTTTACCATTCAGTTACACTCCATCTTTACCATTCAGTTACACTCCATCTTTACTATTCAGTTACACTCCCTGTTTAACATTCAGTTACACTCCCTCTTTACCATTCAGTTACACTCCCTCTTTACCATTCAGTTACACTCCATCTTTACCATTCAGTTACACTCCATCTTTACCATTCAGTTACACTCCATCTTTACCATTCAGTTACACTCCATCTTTACCATTCAGTTACACTCCATCTTTACCATTCAGTTACACTCCATCTTTACCATTCAGTTACACTCCATCTTTACCATTCAGTTACACTCCATCTTTACCATTCAGTTACACTCCATCTTTACCATTCAGTTACACTCCATCTTTACCATTCAGTTACACTCCATCTTTACTATTCAGTTACACTCCATCTTTACCATTCAGTTACACTCCATCTTTACCATTCAGTTACACTCCATCTTTACCATTCAGTTACACTCCATCTTTACCATTCAGTTACACACCATCTTTACCATTCAGTTACACTCCATCTTTACCATTTAGTTACACTCCATCTTTACCATTCAGTTACACTCCATCTTTACCATTCAGTTACACTCCATCATTAGCATTCAGTTACACTCCATCTTTACCATTCAGTTACACTCCATCATTAGCATTCAGTTACACTCCATCTTTACCATTCAGTTACACTCCCTGTTTAACATTCAGTTACACTCCATCTTTACCATTCAGTTACACTCCCTCTTTACCATTCAGTTACACTCCATCTTTACCATTCAGTTACACTCCATCTTTACCATTCAGTTACACTCCATCTTTACCATTCAGTTACACTCCATCTTTACCATTCAGTTACACTCCATCTTTACTATTCAGTTACACTCCATCTTTACCATTCAGTTACACTCCATCTTTACCATTCAGTTACACTCCATCTTTACCATTCAGTTACACTCCATCTTTACCATTCAGTTACACACCATCTTTACCATTCAGTTACACTCCATCTTTACCATTCAGTTACACTCCATCTTTACCATTCAGTTACACTCCATCTTTACCATTCAGTTACACTCCATCTTTACCATTTAGTTACACTCCATCTTTACCATTCAGTTACACTCCATCTTTACCATTCAGTTACACTCCATCATTAGCATTCAGTTACACTCCATCTTTACCATTCTGTTACACTCCATCATTAGCATTCAGTTACACTCCATCTTTACCATTCAGTTACACTCCCTGTTTAACATTCAGTTACACTCCATCTTTACCATTCAGTTACACTCCATCTTTACCATCCAGTTACACTCCATCTTTACCATTTAGTTACACTCCATCTTTACCATTCAGTTACACTCCATCTTTACCATTCAGTTACACTCCATCATTAGCATTCAGTTACACTCCATCTTTACCATTCAGTTACACTCCATCATTAGCATTCAGTTACACTCCATCTTTACCATTCAGTTACACTCCCCTGTTTAACATTCAGTTACACTCCATCTTTACCATTCAGTTACACTCCCTCTTTACCATTCAGTTACACTCCATCTTTACCATTCAGTTACACTCCATCTTTACTATTCAGTTACACTCCCTGTTTAACATTCAGTTACACTCCCTCTTTACCATTCAGTTACACTCCCTCTTTACCATTCAGTTACACTCCATCTTTACCATTCAGTTACACTCCATCTTTACCATTCAGTTACACTCCATCTTTACCATTCAGTTACACTCCATCTTTACCATTCAGTTACACTCCATCTTTACCATTCAGTTACACTCCATCTTTACCATTCAGTTACACTCCATCTTTACCATTCAGTTACACTCCATCTTTACCATTCAGTTACACTCCATCTTTACCATTCAGTTACACTCCATGTTTACCATTCAGTTACACTCCATCTTTACTATTCAGTTACACTCCATCTTTACCATTCAGTTACACTCCATCTTTACCATTCAGTTACACTCCATCTTTACCATTCAGTTACACTCCATCTTTACCATTCAGTTACACACCATCTTTACCATTCAGTTACACTCCATCTTTACCATTTAGTTACACTCCATCTTTACCATTCAGTTACACTCCATCTTTACCATTCAGTTACACTCCATCATTAGCATTCAGTTACACTCCATCTTTACCATTCAGTTACACTCCATCATTAGCATTCAGTTACACTCCATCTTTACCATTCAGTTACACTCCCTGTTTAACATTCAGTTACACTCCATCTTTACCATTCAGTTACACTCCCTCTTTACCATTCAGTTACACTCCATCTTTACCATTCAGTTACACTCCATCTTTACCATTCAGTTACACTCCATCTTTACCATTCAGTTACACTCCATCTTTACCATTCAGTTACACTCCATCTTTACTATTCAGTTACACTCCATCTTTACCATTCAGTTACACTCCATCTTTACCATTCAGTTACACTCCATCTTTACCATTCAGTTACACTCCATCTTTACCATTCAGTTACACACCATCTTTACCATTCAGTTACACTCCATCTTTACCATTCAGTTACACTCCATCTTTACCATTCAGTTACACTCCATCTTTACCATTCAGTTACACTCCATCATTAGCATTCAGTTACACTCCATCTTTACCATTCAGTTACACTCCATCATTAGCATTCAGTTACACTCCATCTTTACCATTCAGTTACACTCCCTGTTTAACATTCAGTTACACTCCCTCTTTACCATTCAGTTACACTCCATCTTTACCATTAAGTTACACACCATCTTTACCATTCAGTTACACTCCATCTTTACCATTCAGTTACACTCCATCTTTACCATTCAGAACTGTTTTTTTATTATTTTATTTCCAAAGTCTACAAATTACAAACACACACACACACACACACACACACACACACACACACACACACACACACACACACACACACACACACACACACACACACACACACACACACACACACACACACACACACACACACACACACACACACACACACACACACACACACACACACACACACACACATACACACACACACACACACACACACTGCAATCATTTCCAAAGCTAGTCTATGTATTATTTGTAATAACAGCTATACCTTCCCTCTTTTTTTATTAACATCCTTTTCTATTTTCTATTTCCTGGATGTGATGTCACATGGCCTCATCCCCAGCATCTATAATCTCATCCATCTCTGTGACAAGCTTCATTATGAGGGGATCCAGTGATGCACAGCACCTCTCATTAGGCTAGGAACACACACACACACACACACACACACACACACACACACACACACACTCAAAAGCACGTACACACACGTACACAACACACACACATGCATCAATTCACACACACACACACACACACACACAGACCTCTGTTGCACTAACACTTTTGGGCCAGTAATGAAACTGCCTACAAGTGCTGTGCTGGTTGGGGGGAGAGATCGACCCAAAATGGCCTCTATTGGCAGGGACTAATAGTAGACTCACCGTTCCCCTCTCACAAACCTCTAAGGACTCAGTTGCACTAACACATAAAGGCCGGTATTGTAACTGCTAACCAGTTCGGTGCAACATTGACCCACAATAGCCTACATGAGCTAGGGTTCTAAATGGGGACTCACCGCTCTGCTCCTGCTGCACCCCCGCTGCTAACAGGTCTGGTTCTCCCAGGCTGATGTCATTCAGACAGCTTCCTAGACACTCCACACACAGCAGCTTACACCACTCTTCTGCATCCAGCTCTACAAAGAGTTAAAGCAAGAGTTAAACACACACACACACACACAGTTTACACTACTCCTCTGTATCCAGATTACACAAAGTTAGAAAAGTACACACACACACACACACACACACACACACACATAGATGAATCATATAGCACTTGGGACAAAAAAAGCCCTCGGACGTGACTACCGGTAATGGTAACGGTAACTGGGGGAAAATATATCTGATCGATTCCCTGCTGATGAAAAGAGGCAAGCAGTTCATGAAAACAAAACACTAGATGAATGGTGAATGTCCTCTCTCATCTCTCTCTCCCCTCTCCTCCCTCCCTCCCCCTAACCCTCTCTCTCTCCTCACTCTCTCCTCACTCCACCTAACCATCTCTCTCTCCCCTCTCCTCCCTCCCTCCCCCTAACCCTCTCTCTCTCCCCTCGCTCTCCTCACTCCACCTAACCCTCTCTCTCTCCCCTCTCCTCCCTCCCTCCCCCTAACCCTCTCTCTCTCCCCTCTCTCTCCTCACTCCACCTAACCCTCTCTCTCTCCCCTCTCTCTCCTCACTCCACCTAACCCTCTCTCTCTCCCCTCTCCCCTCTCTCCTCCCTCCACCTAATCCTCTCTCTCTCCCCTCTCTCACTCTCACTCTCCCTCCCCCTAACCCTCTCTCTTCCCTCTCTCTCTCCCCTCTCCTCCCTCCCTCCCCCTAACCCTCTCTCTCTCTCCCCTCTCTCTCCCCTCTCTTCCCTCTCTCCCACTAACCCTCTCTCTCTCCCCTCTCTTCCCTCTCTCCCCTAACCCTCTCTCTTCCCTCTCTCTCCTCCCTCCCTCCCTCCCCCTAACCCTCTCTCTCTTCCCTCTCTCTCTTCCCTCTCTCCCCCTAACCCTCCTCTCCCCTCTCTTCCTCCCTCCCCATAACCCTCTCACTCTCACTCTCCCCTCTCTCCCCTCTCTTCCCTCTCTCCCCCTAACCCTCTCTCTCTTCCCTTATCTCTCCTCCCTCCCTCCCTCCCCCTAACCCTCTCTCTCTTCCCTCTCTCTCCTCCCTCCCTCCCCCAAACCTCTCTCTCTCCCCTCTCTCGCTCCCCTCTCTTCCCTCTCTCCCTCTAACCTTCTCTCTCCCCTCTCTTCCCTCTCTCCCCCTAACCTTCTCTCTCCCCTCTCTCCCTCTCTCCCCCCTAACCCTCTCTCTCTTCTCTCTCTCCCCTCCTCCCTCTCTCCCCCTAACCCTCTCTCTCTTCTCTCTCTCCCCTCCTCCCTCTCTCCCCCTAACCTTCTCTCTCCCCTCTCTTCCCTCTCTCCCCCTAACCCTCTCTCTCTTCTCTCTCTCCCCTCCTCCCCTCTCCCCTATACAGTAAAATAAATCTGGTCTAAAGTACTTGACCACGAGATCCCAGATTTAACCATCCATCACTTTTTTCTTTGTTCCAAGCTATATCACACAATATTTTAGATACAGGCAGTTTTTAAAGGAAAAACTTTTTGCTATGAAAAATTGAGTATTGTGATATGGTGACAACCCTAATCTGTACTGTCCTTCTAAAGCACATCCAGTAAAGATCTGGGATCAGGCCATAAAGTATTTTTTTCATGGATAGGTTTGATCAACTTACACGTAAATGTAAATGTAAATCAACAAGCGGAGCAAAGGGGGATCGACTGATGTTCTCAACACCAGAACATCAATAGCCTATTATCAAAATAGGGTGACATAATTAATTGGTGCGACGTCTGGGTGTAACAAACAATTAACAGGATGGGGAAATTGTGAGATGCATCACAAAATTAATTATCTCAACGTATTTCTCTCTCACTGACACAGGCACTCACACTCACACACACAAACACATACAGTGCCTTCGGAAAGTATTCAGACCCCTTGACTTTTTCCACATCGTGTTACGTTACAGCCTTATTCTAAAATGGATTCAATAAATAAAAAATCCTCATCAATACACACAATACCCCATAATGACAAAATGAAAACAGGTTTTTAGAAATGTTTGCAAATGTATTAAAAATAAAAAACAGAAATACCTTATTTACATGAGTATTTAGACCCTTTGCTATGAGACACGAAACTGAGCTCAGGTGCATCCTGTTTCCATTGATCATCCTTGAGATGTTTCTACAACTTGATTGGAGTCCACCTGTCGTAAATTCAATTGATTGGACATGATTTGGAAAGACTCACCTGTCTATATAAAGGTCCCACAGTTGACAGTGCATGTCAGAGCAAAAACCAAGCCATGAGGTCGAAGGAATTGTCCGTAGAGCTCCGAGACAGGATTGTGTCAAGGCACAGATTTTGGGAAATGTACCAAAAAATTTCTGCATCATTGAAGGTCCCCAAGAACACAGTGGCCTCCATAATTCTTAAATGGAAGAAGTTTGGAACCACCAAGACTCTTCCTAGAGCTGGCCACCCGGCCAAACTGAGCAATCGGAGGAGAAGGGCCTTGGTCAGGGAGGTGACCAAGAACTCGATGGTCACTCTGACAGCGCTCCAGATTTCCTTTGTGGAGATGGGAGAACCTTCCAGAAGGACAACCATCTCTGCAGCACTCCACCAATCAGGCCTTTATGGTAGAGTGGCCAGACGGAAGCCACTACTCAGTAAAAGGCACATGACAGCCCACTTGGAGTTTGCCAAAAGGCAGCTAAAGACTCTCAGACCATGAGAAACAAGATTTCTGGTCTGATGAAACCAAGATTGAACTCTTTGGCATGAATGCCAAGTGTCACGTCTGGAGGAAACCTGGCACCATCCCTATGGTGAAGCATGGTTGTGGCAGCATTGTGGTTCACCTTCCAACAGGACAACGACCCTAAGCACACAGCCAAGACAACGCAGGAGTGGCTTCGGGACAAGTCTCTGAATGTCCTTGAGTGGCCCAGCCAGAGCCAGAGCCTGGACTTGAACCTGATCGAACATCTCTGGAGAGACCTGAAAATAGCTTTGCAGCAACTCTCCCCATCCAACCTGACACAGCTAGAGAGGATCTGCAGAGAAGAATGGGAGAAACTCCCCAAAAACAGGTGTGCCAAGCTTGTAGTGTCATACCCAAGAATACTCAAGTCTGTAATCGCTGACAAAGGTGCTTCAACAAAGTACTGAGTAAAGGGTCTGAACACTTATGTAAATGAGATATTTCAGTTTTTTAAATTTGTTTAATTGACCTGACTGACCCTCTATATACAGTAGCTGCTGACCCTGGAACGGACCCTGTATATAGCTGCATACCCTAGAACTGTCCCTGTATATAGCTACTGACCCTGGAACTGACCCTGTATATAGCTGCTGACCCTGGATCTGTCCCTGTATATAGCTGCTGACCCTGGATCTGTCCCTGTATATAGCTACTGACCCTGGATCTGTGCCTGTATATAGCTAACTTACTGTACTTCTCGTTTTCTTCTTATTTCTTATTTGTATTTTTTGTCTGTTTTTTTCTACCTCATGTTATTTTTAGTACTACATTGATATTGATTACTACATTATTGGGTTTGGAGTTAGAAAGGCATTTCACTGTCCTTCACGTGACATTAAAACACACAAACCACACACGCTGCTGTGGGCACAAAGTCTTGAAAAGCTCAAAACTATTCAACTGTTTAATTATCCAGTAAGTGGAGGCTGATGGTTTCATGAATAACATTATCACTTCATCACATGGCAGACAGATACAGTAGACAGTTGTTGGTGAATACCAATATCTTCCTTTAAAGATGAAAAATGCTCTGTTTCCAATGTCTGTAGGACTCCAGATGGTAGAGTTTGGGTGAGAGTTACTGAGCTATGAAATGAGAGTCAGACTGAGTTGTTTATCTCCTTCTCTCTTGTCTCTGTTATCTACAGTGGGGGAAAAAAGTATTTAGTCAGCCACCAATTGTGCAAGTTCTCCCACTTAAAAAGATGAGAGAGGCCTGTAATTTTCATCATAGGTACACGTCAACTATGACAGACAAATTGAGATTTTTTTTTCCAGAAAATCACATTATAGGATTTTTAATGAATTTATTTGCAAATTATGGTGGAAAATAAGTATTTGATCACCTACAAACAAGCAAGATTTCTGGCTCTCACAAACCTGTAACTTCTTCTTTAAGAGGCTCCTCTGTCCTCCACTCATTACCTGTATTAATGGCACCTGTTTGAACTTGTTATCAGTATAAAAAACACCTGTCCACAACCTCAAACAGTCACACTCCAAACTCCACTATGGCCAAGACCAAAGAGCTGTCAAAGGACACCAGAAACAAAATTGTAGACCTGCACCAGGCTGGGAAGACTGAATCTGCAATAGGTAAGCAGCTTGGTTTGAAGAAATCAACTGTGGGAGCAATTATTAGGAAATGGAAGACATACAAGATCACTGATAATCTCCCTCGATCTGGGGCTCCACGTAAGATCTCACCCCGTGGGGTCAAAACGATCACAAGAACGGTGAGCAAAAATCCCAGAACAACACGGGGGGACCTAGTGAATGACCTGCAGAGAGCTGGGACCAAAGTAACAAAGCCTACCATCAGTAACACACTACGCCGCCAGGGACTCAAATCCTGCAGTGCCAGACGTGTCCCCCTGCTTAAGCCAGTACATGTCCAGGCCCGTCTGAAGTTTGCTAGAGTGCATTTGGATGATCCAGAAGAGGATTGGGAGAATGTCATATGGTCAGATGAAACCAAAATATAACTTTTTGGTAAAAACTCAACTTGTCGTGTTTGGAGGACAAAGAATGCTGAGTTGCATCCAAAGAACACCATACCTACTGTGAAGCATGGGGGTGGAAACATCATGCTTTGGGGCTGTTTTTCTGCAAAGGGACCAGGACGACTGATCCGTGTAAAGGAAAGAATGAATGGGGCCATGTATCGTGAGATTTTGAGTGAAAACCTCCTTCCATCAGCAAGGGCATTGAAGATGAAACGTGGCTGGGTCTTTCAGCATGACAATGATCCCAAACACACCGCCCGGGCAACGAAGGAGTGGCTTCGTAAGAAGCATTTCAAGGTCCTGGAGTGGCCTAGCCAGTCTCCAGATCTCAACCCCATAGAAAATCTTTGGAGGGAGTTGAAAGTCTGTGTTGCCCAGCGACAGCCCCAAAACATCATTGCTCTAGAGGAGATCTGCATGGAGGAAAGGGCCAAAATACCAGCAACAGTGTGTGAAAACCTTGTGAAGACTTACAGAAAACGTTTGACCTGTGACATTGCCAACAAAGGGTATATAACAAAGTATTGAGAAACTTTTGTTATTGACCGAATACTTATTTTCCACCATAATTTGCAAATAAATTCATAAAAAATCCTACAATATGATTTTCTGGATTTTTTTCTCTCATTTTGTCTGTCATAGTTGACGTGTACCTATGATGAAAATTACAGGCCTCTCTCATCTTTTTAAGTGGGAGAACTTGCACAATTGGTGGCTGACTAAATACTTTTTTTCCCCACTGTACCTGGTCTCTGTAATCACCCTGGTCTCTGTAATCACCCTGGTCTCTGTAATCACCCTGGTCTCTGTAATCTCCCTGGTCTCTGTAATCTCCCTGGTCTCTGTAATCTCCCTGGTCTCTGTAATCTCCCTGGTCTCTGTATTATCCCTGGTCTCTGTAATCACCCTGGTCTCTGTAATCTCCCTGGTCTCTGTAATCACCCAAGTCTCTGTAATTTCCCTAGTCTCTGTAATCATCCTGGTCTCTGTAATCACCCTGGTCTCTGTAATCTCCCTGGTCTCTGTAATCTCCCTGGTCTCTGTAATCTCCCTGGTCTCTGTAATCTCCCTTGTCTCTGTAATCTCCCTGGTCTCTGTAAACTCCCTGGTCTCTGTAATCTCCCTGGTCTCTGTAATCTCCCTGGTCTATGTAATCTCCCTGGTCTCTGTAATCACCCTGGTCTCTGTAATCACCCTAGTCTCTGTAATCTCCCTGGTCTCTGTAATCTCCCTGGTCTCTGTAATCTCCCTGGTCTCTGTAATCTCCCTGGTCTCTGTAATCTCCCAGGTCTCTGTAATCTCCCTGGTCTCTGTAATCTCCCTGGTCTCTGTAATCTCCCTGGTCTCTGTAATCTCCCTGGTCTCTGTTATCGCTCTGCTCTCTGTGTTCTCCCTGGTCTCTGCTATCTGTGTGTGTGTGTGTGTGTGTGTGTGTGTGCATGTGCGTGTGTGTTGAAAGTGGAACTGACAGCATTTTAACTACGTTGCAGACATGAAACAAACAGCCAATCAAATCAAATCAAATCAAATTGTATTGGCCACATGCGCCGAATACAACAGGTGCAGACATTACAGTGAAATGCTTACTTACAGCCCTTAACCAACAGTGCATTTATTTTAAATAAAAAAGTAAAATAAAACAACAACAAAAAAGTGTTGAGAAAAAAAGTAAAATAAAATAACAGTAGGGAGGCTATATATACAGGGGGGTACCGGTGCAGAGTCAATGTGCGGGGGCACCGGCTACTTGAGGTAGTTGAAGTAATATGTACATGTGGGTAGAGTTAAAGTGACTATGCATAAATAATTAACAGAGTAGCAGCAGCGTAAAAAGATGGGGTGGGGGGCCAGTGCAAATAGTCTGGGTAGCCATGATTAGCTGTTCAGGAGTCTTATGGCTTGGGGGTAGAAGCTGTTGAGAAGTCTTTTGGACCTAGACTTGGCACTCCGGTACTGCTTGCCGTGCGGTAGCAGAGAGAACAGTCTATGACTAGGGTGGCTGGAGTCTTTGACAATTTTGAGGGCCTTCCTCTGACACCGCCTGGTATAGAGGTCCTGGATGGCAGGAAGCTTGGCCCCAGTGATGTACTGGGCCGTACGCACTACCCTCTGTAGTGCCTTGCGGTCGGAGGCCAAGCAGTTGCCATACCAGGCGTTGATGCAACCAGTCAGGATGCTCTCGATGGTGCAGATGTAGAATTTTTTGAGGATCTGAGGACCCATGCCGAATCTTTTCAGTCTCCTGAGGTGGAATAGGCTTTGTCGTGCCCTCTTCACGACTGTCTTGGTGTGTTTGGACCATGATAGTTCGTTGGTGATGTGGACACCAAGGAACTTGAAGCTCTCAACCTGTTCCACTACAGCCCCGTCGATGAGAGTGGGGGCGTGCTCAGTCCTCTTTTTTTTCCTGTAGTCCACAATCATCTCCTTTGTCTTGGTCACGTTGAGGGAGAGGTTATTATCCTGGCACCACACGGCCAGGTCTCTGACCTCCTCCCTATAGGCTGTCTCATCGTTGTCGGTGATCAGGCCTACCACTGTTGTGTCGTCGGCAAACTTAATGATGGTGTTGGAGTCGTGTCATAATATCAATCATAATATCCCAGTTTATGCTACAAAACCAACTTTATTGGTTTTAAAAATAGGTTATATTTGACTCAACATTCCATGACGTACACTAAGGCATTGTTGGCAGAATAGATGGATGCAGTTCAATGCATGATTAATATAATTCCCCAATACATTTCTTGGTAGTCCCAAATATATTGCTATCACGTTGTAAATCCCAGCTGGCCTGGTACATTGTTTGCTGCCTACATTCGGGTTCACTGTTTTAGTTTCAATGACTCAATATTTTGGACAATGTAACTAAGGCTGGGAATGTCAACACAGTCTAACTAGCAATGATCACAAGTCAGTCATAACGTGGCTAACAGGCTAGCGTATCTAGCTAAAAACACAGAGCCTAACGTTAGCTAGATAGCTAGCTGCTAGGAGGATGTCATATCATTGGAGAAGTGGGTGAGTGGATTACTTTTTCCCCTCATATTGTTTTTCGGTGGCTGTACACAGCTAGAGATGCAGGTGTCATTTGGTTAGCTAGCAAGAACTTGAATGACTGCTGTTCAGTTAGCATATCTCTTGCGTTCGCAAATTCACTCTGGCTATCTACTCCGATTTCAGAGCACTCTCGTCTGAGTGTGCCCGAACACAGAACAACTGGTGAATTTACGAACGCGCAACAACCCGCTAGATATTACCGGTGTCAGTAAACGTAGGCAAAAAAAGTAATAGTTAGTCAAGAACACTCTAGATAACATGTAAACAGCCTAGCCAGCTCTGCTACGGCGAGTAAAATGGTCTCTCATTTGTGTCTGGAAGTTGCTAGCTAACTTTAGCCAGTTAGCTTGGGTGCTTGGTTGGGACCAGAATGCATTGACAGGCAAGCTGCAGAAGGACGAGTAGGCTACAGTTCCTCATCGTTTATCAGTGCAATTTTGACGGCCAACTAGCTGAACAAGTTTGTGAAGGTTTATCTAATGTTCCTTTGTTAGATTTTAGCTCATCTTGCTCTGGCTAGCATTAGTTGTTGATCTTGTTGTTGTTGTTGATGTGCATAATTGAGAGAGAGAGAGAGAGAGAGAGAGAGAGAGAGAGCCCACCTTTTCATGGTTGTTTGATCAATAGGACTGTATAGTTCCCAAATGTAAGAGGACTCCTGTGGTGTTTGCATATTTGCAGAAATATTTTGTGGCTTTTGGCGAATGCGTTCTAATGATCTAAAGTCGTGCTGTTGCAACTGCCTGTAAACACACAGTCCAGTTCAAAGTGAGTGATGGCAGGCCTGTGTGGCAAATGGCTTGTTTGTATAAAGGCCTACTGTAGCTCTGATTGGCTATGAACGCACCAGTCTGTGTAGACTTCTGTATTGGACGAGACAGATGTTTTTATTAGTCTTTATTTACTGCAGTGTCTTATAATTGTCCAAACGCACGGCCGCTTTCCCATATTGCTATAGAATTTTCACAAATGCCTTAGTATTCGTAAATCCCAAACATTCTAAGAATGTATGAAAACGTGAAAATGACCATATCTAAGTGCTCGCTTGTCAGAAAATGTTTTAACAAGTGTAATATTCTTCCTAGGGGTGTATATGAACAGATTTGAAAATACGATTTCAGTTTGATTGCTGTTTGCCAAACCTATTGCCTGAAAGGATGGAAAATGTAGGTTTTGAAGGGTAAAGGGTATGTTACATAGACTGACCATGCCTGGGGTTGTTCATACACACACACACACACACACACACACACACACACACACACACACTCACACAAATCTCTGTACTTAAGAGCCCCTGTTGGTCCATTTCCTCCCTCGCTGAGCCTGTGTCCTCTGAGTGTATCTGAAGTCTAAACTCACACAGACTGTTAGAGCTGCTGAGTGGAAAATCACCAACGCAAACACTTCATCAGTGTGCCACTGTGCATTCCACTGCTGGCTTGCCTCTGAAGCTAAGCAGGGTTGGTCCTGGTCAGTTCCTGGATGGGAGACCAGATGCTGCTGGAAGTGGTGTTGGAGGGTCAATAGGAGGTGCTCTTTCCTCTCGTCTAAAGGAGATCCCAGGGCAGTTATTGGGGATATTGCCCTGTGTAGGGTGCTGTCTTTTGGATGGGACGTTAAACAGGTGTCCTGACTCTCTGTGGTCACTAAAGATCCCATGGCACTTATCGTAAGAGTAAGTGCGTTAACCCCGATGTCCTGGCTACATTTACCACAGAAAGGACTAGCTGATTCTGGAACAGTACCACAGAGAGAGAGAGGAGGAAGTGAAGGGCATGCAGGTTAGACTCCTGCATGGGGTGTACATTCTAGAGAGATAGAAAAAGTGTGTGAGGGCAGGAAGTGAATGACCCCGTGGTGGACACAGAGGACACAGCCCTCCATATGGCAAGGGACTCAGCCGTGGGCATGTAACTGCTGAGCCGTGTGTCTGAGCTAGTGTGAGAGAGAGAGAGAGAGAGAGAGAGAGAGAGAGAGAGAGAGAGAGAGAGAGAGAGAGAGAGAGAGAGAGAGAGGAGAATGAAGGAGATAGAATTCACTGCACCCCATAAGGCACATAATCTCTCCTCTGAGATCCACAAGTGTAATAGATCTCTCTCTCTCTCTCTCATCCCCACTCTCTCTCGCTCTCGCTCTCTTTCAATCTCCCCATCTTTCTCTCTCTTTTTCCCTACCCATCCAATATCCATCCTTCTCTGTTTCTCTTTAGTTCTCTATAAAGACTCTTAACACTATTAACTCAGCCAATCCCTGCAGTAGAATTAATTACAAACCTGTATCAGATCACAGCATTCTTTCTGCTCTACCAGGATCCAGAGGGTTTGCAATAATATATTGTTACAATGTACAATTGGACTGAATCACAAACAAAGTAATGCCCAAGTACCTGCAATATCAGAACCCCACCCCCTGACACAATAACACACATCCTTTTTAGCTAATACAATACAATACAATGACCGGTGCTTGGGACAGCTTCAGCACTCAGTCGTCTTTCTCCCTCAAACTCTCCAACATTCCCCTTCTCTCTTTCCTTCTCTCTCTTCTCCTGCTTTCTCCCTTTCTCTCATCTGACCTCTTCACCCCACTATCCCTCCCTCCCTCCCTCCCTCCTTCCCTCCCTACCTCCCTCCATTTCCCAGGGTTGCATTGCTTACCTGACTCACAGGCAAATGTCTTGGGCATCTCGTCGTAGAAGATGATTGCCACAGCGTGTTTCTTGGTCTCCCTCGGCATCCGTGTAATGTTCTTGATATTGTGAAGCGCCGTGATCTAAAGACAGACAGAACAACAAAACATTAAAGCAAAATCAACAAGACGACAGCCGAGGGGCCTAACCATGCGAACACATCGTCCAGTTATGTAAGGTTCAGAATTAAACTGAACAAGATACAGAACTGTAATCCACCTTGTAAATTGGGGTTGTTCGACTGGTTTCCTTAACTGATAATTAATCATCTAAAATTACTGTTGGTGATGTTCTGTACATCCAGAATCGCAAAAACAAAATGTCATTTTATCATATATCATATTTATTTAAACAATATTCAATATCTTAAGCTCTGTGAGATCTGTTGAAATTAGCTATATGAATGCAATTCAATACCACTACTATCATTTTATTCAGATAAATCAATGGAAATTGTGTAAAGTAGGCCATTTTGGATTTCTGTAGCTCTGGCCCGAACTAAAAACACAACAGGAGCCATGGTGAACCTGCTTCACTTTGCAAATGACCACTAAAGATCCAATCGATACTCAGGACCAGAATCAAAAAGCTACTACATCATGTTAACTCCGGGAGTGATTGAATACAACAAAGAGAGAAGGTTGTATTTAATTGAATATATTGTGCATTTATAGGGCTGTTTTGTTCAACAATGCGCTCTCCGTTCGCTGTTGGACAGATAAGAGCCATTACACGATTGTAGAGCGCTCGCTCTGAGCAAACTGTGGACACAATGCCTGATGGGAATGTATTAGGTGGGCTCACTGCCCATATACTGTAGTATAATGTGCGTGTGCATGTGCGTGTGCGTGTGTGTGAGCGTGTGTTGCCCATATAGTAAAAACCTGACTGTTAACGCTCAGGGCTGAGAAGCACACAGTACTTCCATGCCGCATGCGGAATAAAGATGTTTATGTTTCTTAAGATTAATGTTTCAGTTACAGCATTTTATAGGGTCAAGACTGTTGTGAAACTGCGTAACAAGGCATTGTGACGTGAGGTTGTTCAAATCTGGGACTGAATTCCATTTTTCAGTTATGCTATAGTATTCATTATTCAGAAAATATCATTGATTCCATCTGTCTGCCTTTTCTATGTGAGGAAGTGAATATGAAGAGAAAATGGTTCATATCTTCCTACAGAAACACAATTATATAACACAGAACTGCCAACCAAAGATCACATCGGCACTGGAGCTTTGTGGGCATGTGTGGTTAGCCAGCCCACAAAACAAATCCACTGTTGTTGTTGTTGTTGTTGTTGTTGATGAATCAGTGAAAGTGTCTGTTTTCCCTGCAGCACTCTTCTGGATCCCCTCGGATGAAACCTTTCCTAATCTTTGTGGGGATTCTGGGGAAGTATTATCAGGTGCACTGGTGCATGTGTTCTGTCATCTTTCAGTCCACTGCTGTGCATAGCAGACCTCTCTGGGAGAAGGTGACACTACACAGAGGTTCCAGTTGACGGTATGATGTAGTAGAAACAGATGTTTCATTCCAAACAGATACTTGGACTATTCCATGAGTTTTATGTAACCTATGTAGTCTCACATAGACAGATGTTGTACTCTAGTAATTGTTCTGGATCCTAACCCGATAAGCATGGCACATGGGGTTACTGTGTATCAACAGAAGCTTGAAATTGATGCAAACAAAACCACACAACGCAATGAAAGATTTCCTCGCAAGTATCAGCTATACAGCGCTGCTTGAAAGCATGTGAACCCGACAGGTCTGGTCATTATTTTGCTATAAAATATTAAAATAAACATATACAATCCTTATCTAAACCCCAATTTGTAATAAAGACATTCCAAGTAAACTAAAAACAACAGAAACAAAAAAAAGATGATATTTTCATTGTTTATTTAACAAAAGTGGTTTATTTAAAAGAAACTTATGTGTGCAAAAATCAAATCAAATCAAAATAAAATTGTATTTGTCACATGCGCCGAATAATGATAGTGTAATCGACAGTGTGTTACAGAGCATTAAAAAGCCCCTCTCACAATACAGCCACACATTAAAAAGCCCAGCCACATCAAAACCCTCTGGTGTCCCAGCCAGCTAGTCCCTACCTGAGGCTCCATCTCCTCTCCCCTCATTACTACAGCAGAGCCACATTACCCACTTAACATCATCTTCCTGGCCACTGATAATGAGGCCTAATTGGGGTATTTTCAAAGGGTTTAAGAAGCGGGAAAATAAATAGTATAACCCAGATTATCCTCCAATCTGGCCTTAAATGGCCATGTACTCTTAAGAGGACTGGCCACCCCTCAGAGCCTGGTTCCTCTCTAGGTTTCTTCCTAGGTTCCTGCCTTTCTAGGGAGTTTTTCCTAGGTTTCTGTAGAGCACTTTGTGACATCTGCTGATGTAAAAAGGGCTTTATAAATACATTTGATTGACAAGCCCCGGAGGAACGAGATAAAGTGGTAAAATGTGCCTTAATGGATTCTTAACAGCAATATTTACCCCATATGTAACACTTTAATGAAAGATAAAAATAGGATTGTTTGGTGTCGGTTTGAGTGTAATATGATTTATTCCGATTTATCTGTAATAAAAGAAGTGCTCTGCGAAATTTTCTGTGGTGAAATGGCAGTTGGAGCTTGTTATTGGGTAAACGTCAAGGTTGTGGCTAAATTATGATGGGCGGCGGACGCCGTTGGAAGGGTCAACAGACTCAGACAAATGAACATCTGTCTGTCTGGCTTTATGCTGCGCCTAAAAACTTATCTGTCTACTGGGTGTATCCTTCATTTCCAAAAAAAAGACAGTGACAGTATTTAAAGTGATGTTTAGTGTTTACCTTGTGAATGCTTCGGAAGTATGCTGCCTTCTCGTCTGGGTATTTCTCTAACCTCCTTGGGCCTTTACTGGATGCCTTCTTAAACACCAGCCAACACCTCCTGAAGATCTATGGAGAACACATGGAGAACAGAACCATCAAAACATTTAGGTCATTCAGAACCCCCAGCAGAAGAACCCAAAACCATGGAGAACACATGTGGAGAGCACATGGAGAAAATAACCATCAGAACCTTTAGGTCCATCAGAACCCTAGCAGAAAACCTCCAAAACATGGAGATGTTCCCCTGTAGAACTCCATCAGAAGAACCCCAAACTATGGAGATGTTCCCCTGTAGAATATCAGAACCCCAAACTATGGAGATGTTCCCCTGTAGAATATCAGAACCCCAAAGTATGGAGATGTTCCCCTGTAGAATATCAGAACCCCAAACTATGGAGATGTTCCCCTGTAGAACTCCATCAGAAGAACCCCAAACTATGGAGATGTTCCCCTGTAGAACTCCATCAGAAGAACCCCAAACTATGGAGATGTTCCCCTGTAGAACTCCATCAGAAGAACCCCAAACTATGGAGATGTTCCCCTGTAGAACTCCATCAGAAGAACCCCAAACTATGGAGATGTTCCCCTGTAGAATATCAGAAAACCAAACTATGGAGATGTTCCCCTGTAGAATATCAGAACCCCAAACTATGGAGATGTTCCCCTGTAGAATATCAGAACCCCAAACTATGGAGATGTTCCCCTGTAGAACTCCATCAGAAGAACCCCAAACTATGGAGATGTTCCCCTGTAGAATATCAGAAAACCAAACTATGGAGATGTCCAGTAATAAACCAACAGACAATGAAAGCTTTGAAGTCTGAAAATAGCTATTATTATACAGATGTCATTACACAGCCAAACAAAACAAAATGCTGACATTGTCAAGGGCATTTTTTTTATCATAACACAATGAAATGTATTAATTTAGAAGTGTATAAAACAACAAAAAAACTCAAACAAATGTAATACATGAATAAGCATCTTCACTAATTAATTTTACCATCTCCTTTCCAAGCGTTCCAGCCAGCCTCCCTCAATATTTATCTGTGTGGATATTAATCCAGACTCAATGAGATGCTCACCGGTGCATCACCACATGAATAACTCACAAACAACTTCCTCTCAGTCAGTTGAACCTGGGCTGTTTGTGCAAGCATCTATTTAGCAACTCAGACCTATTTGTTTGGACACAGTATCAGACACAGACAAAAGTTTATTCTCACAAAGAAAGACTGAAGGGAACATCTGGTAGAGGGCAGGTATACAAGATGGCTTATTGAATACACAGCGGTACAAATCACCTCAAGATAAAAACATAATATTCAATATCAATAAGTTAGACTAAATATTAACATTAAATATATTTGACGGTAATAACATTCAATCTGGATAATAACACAAAACAAATTATAAGGCTAGAGAAATGTATCGACAAATATTACAACAACACGCAACACTCAAACATGACGGAAGGTAAACGAGGAGAATCAATCTCCAAGAGAAAACGCGACTCCTCGACTGATGTAAATGATTTATGCTTTTCACCACTCGGACTGGTAAGTGTGGACAGCGACCTGTTGAAGTCGATAAATGACAAACTGGGCATACTAGAGTTGGTCAGTAATGATGTAAAAGAGTTGAAGGCGAGTCTTGAAATGAGTGACGGAAAATCTGCGATAATGGAGAGCGATACAAAAAGCTAAAAGGGACAGTCACTAGGATGGAAACGGACGTTAAGGAACTTAAAAAGGAGAACAACTTTCTGAGAGAAGCCTTACTAGACATACAAACTAGATCGATGAGAGAAAATCTAGTACTTACAGGTATCCAGGAAAAGGAGGGAGAGATTACTGAAAAAATTGTGAAGGATTTCTTTCTTACAGCGCTTCAAATTACAATCAAGGCTGTTGACAAAATCCAACTCGAACGTGTACACCGTTTCATACGAAGAGGACAAAGATATGAGCGTCCAATCGTTGCCAAATTTGCTTTTTTTAAAAGAATAAAGTAATGGTTAAAAGCCTAGGTAAAAGACTTGCTGGCACGAAAATAGGCATGAATGATCAGTTCCCGAAGGAGATTGCAGAACAGCGCCAGGTTCTGTACCCAATCTTCAAGGAAAATGGATTAAAAGGGAAGCGTGTTGCTCTTGATGTCGATAAACTGTATATTGACAACCAAATGTTCCACGACACAAAGACCACTCCATGGCTATTCTGAAAGTTCTAATAGAGGAGTCGAATAATGGAACACCCAATACTAGTCATGGTAGGGATTGTAATAATAAAGCACATTTATAGTAGGTATAGTATTTTATAAAGGGATAAAGACGGTATTACAAGAAAAGATAACAAGCAAAATAACAAATCTTCAACTAAATTAGAACACAAGTACTCAATCAACATAGTGGAGATAAAAAAATAGCAAACAGAAGACATAGAAGGCACAGTATGTGGGTATGTGTGGATGTATTGTGATGGAAGGTGTGGTGTGCCTTTTGGTGTTTGGAAAAGTGTGACGTTAAGCGAGTGAGAAAGGAAATGGTTCCATATCCCAGAACCAACGTGTGTCTGTGAGCAGGGGTTGTGATAGAGAGCTTTCAAGTTGTGCAGATGTTGAGTGTGCAAAGGGGTTGAGTGTGTTAGAGTATGTGCGTGTGTGTTTATCCCACATCTGTTGCAAGGGGGTAAGGATGTTAGGGAGAATATAGGATGAACCACAATAATTGTTTGCTAAAATAATAATTGCTTGTCAAAAATGTAATGTAATACAATGGAAATCCGGGTTATAGGTTAAAATCCTACGCAGGAACTGCCAACATTATTACGCATATTAATTGATAATGATGGAAAATAAGATATGCAAGATATTTCAATAGATATATATTTTTATATAGCTATATATATATTGAGGTGAGAGCATTGGAAATGCTTTTGGCGGTTGACCTGTTTCTGTTTTGTGGGTTGCACTGTGTGCTGTTTTCGATGGATGGGTCCTGGCCTCTCGGGGCCCTGGGGATCCGGGGGGACGGGGGTGGTATGCCGATCACTGGGATGACGGCCCAACTTGGGACGGGGAGGGGCTTTAGCAGGGGAATCAGTGGAGAACAATTGGAGGGTTACCTAGTAGCAATGCAAATATCATGGTACAGCTATATGGACACTCAATCACTATGGTATTTTGTATTGGTAAATTTACAAACATATATAATGATAAATAGATTTGAAACGTGTATCTCATTATGGTATATGGTGAAATAAGTATAACCAGTTATAATTGCAATGGCTTAGCAGATAATAACAAAAGAAGAACAATATTTACATGGCTCAAAGAGAAGGAATATAATATATATTGTTTACAGGAAACTAATTCTATAATTCTCGATGAAATATACTTCTCCCATGGGAAAGAAACTCAAAAGGGGTGATGATATTAATTAACAGTAATTTCGATCAGAATGTGCAAATTGTCCAAACAGATACACAAGGTAGATGGATTATTTTAAATATGTTATTGGACCATAAACAGATATGACTCATTAACCTTTAAGGACCAAATAATGGTGATCCACACTTCTTTGACAATATATATAATAAATTATCAACCCTGCAAGCAATTCAAGACTCTATTATTATGGTGGGAGATTATAATACCGTTTTAAATAGCTCAATGGACCGTAAAGGAAATCACACTACAAACAATCACCCTCATGCTCTTAAGGAAATTGTGAATGTCATGGATACATTAGAACTAGTAGATATATGGAGGCTTAAATATCCTGATCTAGTGAGATATACATGGCGGAGACTCAATCAAGCTAGTCGTCTTGACTTCTTTCTTATGTCTTTTCTCGTTGGCACCAAAAGTTTAAAAAGTGTTCATAGGTGACAGAATGCGGTCGGACCATCATATAATTGGCATATACATTACTCTTACTGAATTTCCACGTGGACATTTAATCAAAGCCTATTGGATGATAACTTGTTTTTAACTAGGAGTGAGGAATATATAGCTGATTTTTTCCGACATAACATAGGTACAGCAAATCCCCTTATTGTATGGGACACCTTTAAATGTGCCTTTAGAGGCCATTCAATTCAGTACTCATCTTGAAAACAAAAGCAATTTAGGCCAAAAAAGTTTATACTAACAAAGGAAATAGAAGGTCTAACAGAACAGATAGATAGCAATAAAAAATGTAACATAGAGGCACAGAATAAATTAGAGAAAAAAAAAAAAGAAATGGAGAAACTTATTCAAGAAAGATCAAGTGTAATATATTATAAAAAATCAAGCAAACTGGATGGAATATGGGGAAAAATGCACCAATTTCATTTTTAATATTCAACATAGGAATGCTACCAAAAATAATTGACTGAAACTGGTTACAAATGACGGAGTAACCCATGATTACTCAAATGATCTTTTGAAGGAGGAAAAAAATTACTTTAAGCATATGTTTTCGTTTCAGTCGCCTCCATCTCCTCTAACTGAAGCTAATTG
Organism: Coregonus clupeaformis; assembly: GCF_020615455.1. NCBI lineage: Eukaryota > Metazoa > Chordata > Actinopteri > Salmoniformes > Salmonidae > Coregonus > Coregonus clupeaformis. Next base: position 35,836,875 of record NC_059198.1, on the reverse strand, counting down.
TAGAGATTTTTTTCTATTGATAATGTAAAATTAACAGCCATACAGAAAGACTCATGTGAAGGTGAAATTACAGAGGAGGAACTTCTGGATACAATTAAAGATTTTAAGTCCGGGAAAACTCCAGGGTTGGATGGCATACCAGTCGAGGTATACCAAACCTTTTTTAAATACTAAGAGGACCGTTATTAGCATGTTTTAATCACTCCTATGTAAATGGTAGATTATCAGACACTCAAGAAGAAGGTCTGGTTTCATTATTACTGAAACAGGATACAAGTGGAAAATATAAAGATCCAGTCCATTAAAAAAATTGGAGGCCCCTTACACTTCTGTGTTGTGAAGCAAAAATTCTAGCAAAATGTATAGCGCATAGAATTAGAAAGGTATTGTCGGACATTATTCATTATAATCAGACAGTTTTTCTTTACATGGAAGATACATTGGAGATAATATAAGGCAAGTACTGGAAACAATAGAACACTATGAAAAATCTGGGAAACCAGGCCTGCTATTCATAGCAGACTTCCAAAAAGCATTTGATAAAGTATGAGTGGGGTTTATATATAAATGCCTGGAGCATTTCAATTTTGGAGAATCTCTTATAAAATGGGTTAAAATCATGTATAGTAACCCTATGTGTAAAATAGTAAATAATGGCTATTTCTCAGAGTTTTAAACTGTCAAGAGGAGTGAAACAAGGTTGTCCACTATCGGCATGTCTATTTATTATGACCATCGAGATGTTAGCTATTAAAATCAGATCCAACAATAATATCAAGGGATTAGAAATCCAGGGCTTAAAAACAAAGGTGTCATTGTACGCTGATGATTCATGATTTTCTTTTAAATCCACAACTTGAATCCCTCCAAAGCCTCATAGAGGATCTAGATACATTTTCTAACCTCTCTGGATTACAACCAAATTATGATAAATGTACTATATTACATATTGGATCACAAAAAAACAAAAAAATTTACATTACCATGTAGTTTACCAATAAAATGGTCTGATGGTGATGTGGATATACAGTGGGGGAAAAAAGTATTTAGTCAGCCACCAATTGTGCAAGTTCTCCCACTTAAAAAGATGAGAGAGGCCTGTAATTTTCATCATAGGTACACGTCAACTATGACAGACAAATTGAGGAAAAAAAATCCAGAAAATCACATTGTAGGATTTTTAATGAATTTATTTGCAAATTATGGTGGAAAATAAGTATTTGGTCACCTACAAACAAGCAAGATTTCTGGCTCTCACAGACCTGTAACTTCTTCTTTAAGAGGCTCCTCTGTCCTCCACTCGTTACCTGTATTAATGGCACCTGTTTGAACTTGTTATCAGTATAAAAGACACCTGTCCACAACCTCAAACAGTCACACTCCAAACTCCACTATGGCCAAGACCAAAGAGCTGTCAAAGGACACCAGAAACAAAATTGTAGACCTGCACCAGGCTGGGAAGACTGAATCTGCAATAGGTAAGCAGCTTGGTTTGAAGAAATCAACTGTGGGAGCAATTATTAGGAAATGGAAGACATACAAGACCACTGATAATCTCCCCTCGATCTGGGGCTCCACGCAAGATCTCACCCCGTGGGGTCAAAATGATCACAAGAACGGTGAGCAAAAATCCCAGAACCACACGGGGGGACCTAGTGAATGACCTGCAGAGAGCTGGGACCAAAGTAACAAAGCCTACCATCAGTAACACACTACGCAGCCAGGGACTCAAATCCTGCAGTGCCAGACGTGTCCCCAGTACATGTCCAGGCCCGTCTGAAGTTTGCTAGAGTGCATTTGGATGATCCAGAAGAGGATTGGGAGAATGTAATATGGTCAGATGAAACCAAAATATAACTTTTTGGTAAAAACTCAACTCGTCGTGTTTGGAGGACAAAGAATGCTGAGTTGCATCCAAAGAACACCATACCTACTGTGAAGCATGGGGGTGGAAACATCATGCTTTGGGGCTGTTTTTCTGCAAAGGGACCAGGACGACTGATCCGTGTAAAGGAAAGAATGAATGGGGCAATGTATCGTGAGATCTTGAGTGAAAACCTCCTTCCATCAGCAAGGGCATTGAAGATGAAACGTGGCTGGGTCTTTCAGCATGACAATGATCCCAAACACACCGCCCGGGCAACGAAGGAGTGGCTTCGTAAGAAGCATTTCAAGGTCCTGGAGTGGCCTAGCCAGTCTCCAGATCTCAACCCCATAGAAAATCTTTGGAGGGAGTTGAAAGTCTGTGTTGCCCAGCGACAGCCCCAAAACATCACTGCTCTAGAGGAGATCTGCATGGAGGAATGGGCCAAAATACCAGCAACAGTGTGTGAAAACCTTGTGAAGACTTACAGAAAACGTTTGACCTGTGTCATTGCCAACAAAGGGTATATAACAAAGTATTGAGAAACTTTTGTTATTGACCAAATACTTATTTTCCACCATAATTTGCAAATAAATTCATAAAAAATCCTACAATGTGATTTTCTGGATTTTTTTTCTTCTCATAGTTGACGTGTACCTATGATGAAAATGACAGGCCTCTCTCATCATTTTAAGTGGGAGAACTTGTACAATTGGTGGCTGACTAAATACTTTTTTTCCCCACTGTACACTTCAACTGTGAGAGACGGAATCTAAAACAAAAATCCAGAAAATCACATTGTATGATTTTTAAGTAATTCATTTGCATTTTATTGCATGACATAAGTATTTGATACATCAGAAAAGCAGAACTTAATATTTGGTACAGAAACCTTTGTTTGCAATTACAGAGATCATACGTTTCCTGTAGGTCTTGACCAGGTTTGCACACACTGCAGCAGGGATTTTGGCCCACTCCTCCATACAGACGGGCTGTCGCTGGGCAATACGAACTTTCAGCTCCCTCCAAAGATTTTCTATTGGGTTCAGGTCTGGAGACTGGCTAGGCCACTCCAGGACCTTGAGATGCTTCTTACGGAGCCACTCCTTAGTTGCCCTGGCTGTGTGTTTCGGGTCGTTGTCATGCTGGAAGACCCAGCCACGACCCATTCCTCCTCTGGATCATCCAGATGGTCATTGGCAAACTTCAGACGGGCCTGGACATGCGCTGGCTTGAGCAGGGGGACCTTGCGTGCGCTGCAGGATTTTAATCCATGACGGCGTAGTGTGTTACTAATGCTTTTCTTTGAGACTGTGGTCCCAGCTCTCTTCGGGTCATTGACCAGGTCCTGCCGTGTAGTTCTGGGCTGATCCCTCACCTTCCTCATGATCATTGATGCCCCACGAGGTGAGATCTTGCATGGAGCCCCAGACCGAGGGTGATTGACCGTCATCCTGAACTTCTTCCATTTTCTAATAATTGCGCCAACAGTTGTTGCCTTCTCACCAAGCTGCTTGCCTATTGTCCTGTAGCCCATCCCAGCCTTGTGCAGGTCTACAATTTTATCCCTGATGTCCTTACACAGCTCTCTGGTCTTGGCCATTGTGGACAGGTTGGAGTCTGTTTGATTGAGTGTGTGGACAGGTGTCTTTTATACAGGTAACGAGTTCAAACAGGTGCAGTTAATACAGGTAATGAGTGGAGAACAGGAGGGCTTCTTAAAGAAAAACTAACAGGTCTGTGAGAGCCGGAATTCTTACTGGTTGGTAGGTGATCAAATACTTATGTCATGCAATAAAATGCAAATTAATTACTTAAAAATCATACAATGTGATTTTCTGGATTTTTATATTAGATTCCGTCTCTCACAGTTGAAGTGTACCTATGATAAAAATTTACAGACCTCTACATGCTTTGTAAGTAGGAAAACCTGCAAAATCGGCAGTGTATCAAATACTTGTTCTCCCCACTGTAGGTGTTCCTTTTGTCCAGGTGGGAAAGGACAGTGTGGAGTGTGGTGAGATTGTATGCAAATTGGAATGGGTCTAGGGTTTCCGGCATGATGGTGTTGATGTGAGCCATTACCAGTCTTTCAAAGCACTTCATGGCTACCGAAGTGAGACGGGGCAGTAATAATTTAGGCAGGTTACCTTCACTTTCTTGGGCACAGGGACTATGGTGGTTTGTTTGAAACATGTAGGTATGACAGACTCGGTCAGGGAGAGGTTGAAAATGTCAGTGAAGACACTTGCCAGTTGGTCCACGCATGCTTTGAGTAAACGTCCTGGTAATCTGTCTGGCCCCGCGGCTTTGTGAATGTTGACCTGTTTAAAGGTCTTGCTCACATCAGCTACGGAGAGCGTGATCACACAGCGGTCCGGAACAGCTGGTGCTCTCATGCATGCGTCAGTGTTGCTTGCATCAAAGCACGCATAGAAGTCATTTAGCTCGTCTGGTAGGCTCGTGTCTCTGGGCAGCTCGCGGCTGGGTTTCCCTTTGTAGTCTGTAATATGTTTCATGCCCTGCCACATCCGATGAGCGTCAGAGCCGGTGTAGTAGGATTCAATCTTAGTCCTGTATTGACACTTTGCCTGTTTGATGGTTCACATGAGGGCATAGTGGGATTTCTTATAAGCATCCGGCTTAGTGTCCCGCTCCTTGAAAGCAGCTCTAGCCTTTAGCTCAGTGTGGATGTTGCCTGTAATCCATGGCTTCTGGTTGGGAAATGTGCGTGTGGTCACTGTGGGGATGACGTCGTCGATGCACTTATTGATGAAGCCGGTGACTGATGTGGTGTACTCCTCAATGCCATTGGATGAATCCCGGAACATATTCCAGTCTGTGCTAGCAAACCAGTCCTGTAGCGTAGCATTCGCGTCATCTGACCACTTCCGTATTGAGCGAGTCACTGGTACTTCCTGCTTTAGTTTTTGCTTGTAAGCAGGAATCAGGAGGATATAATTATGGTCAGATTTGCCAAATGGAGGGCGAGGGAGAGCTTTGTATGCTGTGTGTGTGGAGTAAAGGTGGTCTATAATTTTTTTTTCCTCTGGTTGCACGTGACATGCTGGTAGAAACGAGGTCAAACGGATTTCAGTTTGCCTGCATTAGGAGCGCCGCTTCTGGATGAGCATTTTCTTGTTTGCTTATGGCCTTATACAGCTCGTTGAGTGCGGTCTTAGTGCCAGCATCGGTGTGTGGTGGTAAATAGATGGCTACGAATAATATAGATGAGAACTCTCTTGGTAGATAGTGTGGTCTACAGCTTATCATGAGGTACTCTACCTCAGGCGAGCAATAGCTCGAGACTTCTTTAACATTAGACATCGCGCACCATCTGTTATTGACAAATAGACACACACCCCCGGCCCTCGTCTTACCAGACGTAGCTGCTCTGTCCTGCCGATACACGGAGAAGCCAGCCAGCTCTATATTATCCATGTCGTCGTTCAGCCACGTCTCGGTGAAACATAAGATATTACAGTTCTTAATGTCCCGTTGGTAGGATAGTCTTGATCGTAGATCGTCCAGTTTGTTTTCCAATGATTGCACGTTGGCCAATAATACAGAGGGAAGTGGTGGGATACCTACTCATCGGCTAATTCTTTACAAGGCACCCCGCCCTCCTCCCCCCTTTCCCTCCGTCTTTTCTTCACGCTGATGACGGGGATTTGGGCCTTGTCTTGACAAAGCAGTATATCCTTCGCGTCGGACTCATTCAAGAAAAAATCTTCGTCCAGTTCGAGGTGAGTAATCGCTGTTCTGATGTCCAGAAGCTCTTTTCGGTCATAAGAGAAAGTAGCAGCAACATTATGTTACAAACAATGCGAAAAAACAAACAAAACAGCACAGTTGGTTAGGAGCCCGTAAAACGGCAGACATCCCCTCCGGCTTCCATTACAACCCATATCTCTTTCGCTTTCATGAAATATACTTTAAAGCAGACCAGAATAATTTATATCATCCATAACAGACCAGACACTGACAGTGTAAATCCTTTGACCCCGTAACCTTTCACATCATTATATTACTACGTGTGATTTACTCTGAGATGTCAGAGTAAAGATGTTTGTGGTCATTTACTGCTTTATATCTAACTGATGAGCTTGGCTCACAGACTTCTTGGCTCGCATACACTTTATTATCTTAATATAATACTTTAATTGCACCCGGAAAGCCCAGGGAAGTCAAAATGTTGTCCTGCACCCTTAACAGTGTGTAAATGCATAAAGCGCCACTACGTCTGGAACAGAGTGATCTAAACCAAATACAATCCTACAGCCCACTCCTGATAAAAAGCTTGGGATTGTGTATATAGTGGCCCAGCCCCCTGAATGTTGTGATATTGTGTAGTGTGGCCCAGCGCCCTGAATGTTGTGATATTGTGTATAGTGTGGCCCAGCCCCCTGAATGTTGTGATATTGAATATAGTGGCCCAGCCCCCTGAATGTTGTGATATTGTGTATAGTGTGGCCCAGCCCCCTGAATGTTGTGATATTGTGTATAGTGTGGCCCAGCCCCCTGAATGTTGTGATATTGAATATAGTGGCCCAGCCCCCTGAATGTTGTGATATTGTGTAGTGTGGCCCAGCCCCCTGAATGTTGTGATATTGTGTAGTGTGGCCCAGCCCCCTGAATGTTGTGATATTGTGTAGTGTGGCCCAGCCCCCTGAATGTTGTGATATTGTGTATAGTGTGGCCCAGCCCCCTGAATGTTGTGATATTGTGTATAGTGTGGCCCAGCCCCCTGAATATTGTGATATTGTATAGTGTGGCCCAGCCCCCTGAATGTTGTGATATTGAATATAGTGGCCCAGCCCCTTGAATGTTGTGATATTGTGTATAGTGTGGCCCAGCCCCCTGAATGTTGTGATATTGTATAGTGTGGCCCAGCCCCCTGAATGTTGTGATATTGTGTAGTGTGGCCCAGCCCCCTGAATGTTGTGATATTGTGTAGTGTGGCCCAGCCCCCTGAATGTTGTGATATTGTATAGTGTGGCCCAGCCCCCTGAATGTTGTGATATTGTGCACTTAATCGGAGCATGCAGTTATCAGTAGCAACTTTGGGAAGTCTGGAAAACTGTTGTGAAAACTGTAGCGCAATCAAACAAAGTATGCATTTATCTGAAGTGCATTAATAAGGAGTCGACTATAACTTATGAACTATAATAAGCTATAACATATCTAGGGGCTTCAATTTTAAGAAGAGGATCTTTATATTTCCTGTCTGAGATAGCAAGCTGATATAATTATTTTTTTATTTTATAAAATTTTTAACTTTATTTAACCAGGTAAGCCAGTTGAGAACAAGTTCTCATTTACAACTGCGACCTGGCCAAGATAAAGCAAAGCAGTGCGATAAAAACAACACAGAGTTACATATGGGGTAAAAAACATAAAGTCAAAAATACAACAGAAAATATATATACAGTGTGTGCAAATGTAGCAAGTTATGGAGGTAAGGCAATAAATAGGCTATAGTGCAAAATAATTACAATAGTATTAACACTGGAATGCTAGATGTGCAAGAGATTATGTGCAAATAGAGATACTGGGGTGCAAAAGAGCAAAATAAATAACAATATAGGGATGAGGTAGTTGGGTGGGCTAATTTCAGATGGGCTGTGTACAGGTGCAGTGATCGGTAAGGTGCTCTGACAACTGATGCTTAAAGTTAGTGAGGGAGATAAGAGTCTCCAGCTTCAGAGATTTTTGCAATTCGTTCCAGTCATTGGCAGCAGAGAACTGGAAGGAATGGCGGCCAAAGGAGGTGTTGGCTTTGGGAATGACCAGTGAGATATACCTGCTGGAGCGCAGACTACGGGTGGGTGCTGCTATGGTGACCAATGAGCTAAGATAAGGCGGGGATTTGCCTAGCAGTGATTTATAGATGGCCTGGAGCCAGTGGGTTTGACGACGAACATGTAGTGAGGACCAGCCAACAAGAGCGTACAGGTCACAGTGGTGGGTAGCGTATGGGGCTTTGGAGACAAAACGGATGGCACTGTGATAGACTACATCCAATTTGCTGAGTAGAGTGTTGGAGGCTATTTTGTAAATGACATCGCCGAAGTCAAGGATCGGTAGGATAGTCAGTTTTACGAGGGCATGTTTGGCAGCATGAGTGAAGGAGGCTTTGTTGCGGAATAGGAAGCTGATTCTAGATTTAACTTTGGATTGGAGATTCTTTATGTGAGTCTGGAAGGAGAGTTTACAGTCTAACCAGACACCTAGGTATTTGTAGTTGTCCACATACTCTAGGTCAGACCCGTCAAGAGTGGTGATTCTAGTCGGGTGGGCGGGTGCCAGCAGCGTTCGATTGAAAAGCATGCATTTAGTTTTACTAGTGTTTAAGAGCAGTTGGAGGCTACTGAAGGAGTGTTGTATGGCATTGAAGCTCGTTTGGAGGTTTGTTAACACAGTGTCCAATGAAGGGCCAGATGTATACAAAATGGTGTCGTCTGCGTAGAGGTGGATCTGAGAGTCACCAGCAGCAAGAGCGACATCATTGATATACACAAAGAAAAGTGTCGGCCCAAGAATTGAACCCTGTGGCACCCCCATAGAGACTGCCATAGGTCCAGACAACAGGCCCTCCGATTTGACACACTGAACTCTATCTGAGAAGTAGTTGGTGAACCAGGCGAGGCAGTCATTTGAGAAACCAAGGCTATTTAGTCTGCCAATAAGAATGCGGTGGTTGACAGAGTCGAAAGCCTTGGCCAGGTCGATGAAGACGGCTGCACAGTACTGTCTATTATCAATCGCGGTTATAATATCGTTTAGGACCTTGAGCGTGGCTGAAGTGCACCCATGACCAGCTCGGAAACCGGATTGCATAGCGGAGAAGGTACGGTGGTATTCGAAATGGTCGGTGATCTGTTTGTTAACTTGGCTTTCAAATACTTTCGAAAGGCAGGGCAGGATGGATATAGGTCTGTAGCAGTTTGGATCTAGAGTGTCACCCCCTTTGAAGAGGGGGATGACCGCGGCAGCTTTCCAATCTCTGGGGATCTCAGACGTTATGAAAGAGAGGTTGAACAGACTAGTAATAGGGGTTGCGACAATTTCGCGGCTAGTTTTAGAAAGAAAGGGTCCAGATTGTCTAGCCCAGCTGATTTGTAGGGGTCCAGATTTTGCAGCTCTTTCAAAACGTCAGCTGTCTGAATTTGTGTGAAGGAGAAGCGGGGGGGGGCATGGGCAAGTTTCAGCGGAGGGTGCAGAGTTGGTGGCCGGGGTAGTGGTAGCCAGATGGAAAGCATGGCCAGCTGTAGCAAAATGCTTGTTGAAATTCTCGATTATTGTAGATTTATCGGTGGTGATAGTGTTTCCTAGCCTCAGTGCAGTGGGCAACTGGGAGGAAGTGCTCTTATTCTCCATGGACTTTACAGTGTCCCAAAACGTTTTGGAGTTAGTGCTACAGGATGCAAATTTCTGTTTGAAAAAGTTTGCCTTTGCTTTCCTGACTGCTTGTGTATATTGGTTCCTAACTTCCCTGAAAAGTTGTATATCGCGGGGGCTATTTGATGCTAATGCAGTACGCCACAGGATGTTTTTGTGCTGGTCAAGGGCAGTCAAGTCTGAGGAGAACCAGGGGCTATATCGGTTCTTAGTTCTGTATTTTTTGAATGGGGCATGTTTATTTAAGATTGAGAGGAAATTACTTTTAAGGAACAACCAGGCATCCTCTACTGACGGAATGAGATCTATATCCATCCAGGATACCTGGGCCAGGTCAATTAGGAAGGCCTGCTCGCTAAAGTGTTTTAGGGAGCGTTTGACAGTGATGAGGGGTGGTCGTTTGACCGCGGACCCGTTACGGACGCACGCAATAAGGCAGTGATCGCTGAGATCCTGGTTGAAGACAGCTGAGGTGTATTTAGAGGGTATGTTAGTCAGGATGATATCTATGAGGGTACCCATGTTTACGGATTTAGGGTTGTACCTGGTAGGTTCGTTGATAATTTGCATGAGGTTGAGGGCATCTAGTTTGGATTGTAGGATGGCCGGGGTATTAAGCATATCCCAATTTAGGTCACCAAGCAGTACGAACTCTGAGGATAAATGGGGGCAATCAATTCACATATGGTGTCCAGGGCACATCTGGGGGCTGGGGGGGGTCTGTAGCAAGCGGCAACAGTGAGAGACTTATTTCTGGAAAGGTGGATTTTTAGAAGTAGAAGCTCAAACTGTTTGGGCACAGACCTGGATAGTATGATAGAGCTCTGCAGGCTATCTCTACAGTAGATTGCAACTCCACCCCCTTTGGCAGTTCTATCTAGACGGAAAATGTTATAGTTGGGGATGGAAATTTCAGAATTTTTGGTGGCCTTCCTCAGCCAGGATTCAGACACTGCTAGAACATCAGGGTTGGCGGAGTGTGCTAACGCAGTGAATATCTCAAACTTAGGAAGTAGACTTCTGATGTTTACGTGCAAGAAACCAAGACTTTTGCGATTACAGAAGTCAGCAAATGATAGCGCCTGGGGAGTAGGAGTGATACTGAGGGCTGCAGGGCCTGGGTTAGCCTCTACATCACCAGAGGAACAGAGGAGGACTAGAATAAGGATACGGCTAAAGGCTTTAAGAACTGGTCTTCTAGTGCGTTGGGTACATAGAATAAAGGGGGCAGATTTCCGGGTGTTGTAGAAAAGATTCAGGGCATTATGAACAGACAAGGATATGGAAGGATATGAGTAAAGTGGGGGTAAACCTAAGCGTTGGGTAACAATGAAAGAGATAGTATCACTAGAGGCATCAATTGAGTCGGTCTCTGCGTGTATGGGGGGTGGGACAAAGGAGCTATCTAAGGCAGGTTTAGCTGGGCTGGGGGATCTACAGTGAAATAGTACAATTAGAAATAACCGAAACAACAATAAGCTAACCATGTTTGGGCTGAGGCTAAACATAAACAGGATGTAGTACCGTAAAAAGGAACAGTCCAGCAGACATCAGCTGTATAGCCGAGTTATCATAAGGTCCGGTGAACAGCAATAGGATAGTTCGGAGGCTGCTAAAGCAAAAAAAAATCCAATGTTCTGGGTGAAATACCGCTAACTGTGGCTAATAGCAAGTAGCTAGTTAGCTGGCTAACTAGTTTCAACTGGAGATTCTATATAAAAGGTAAGTCAATAATAGAATCCGTTCCACATTGAGTGAGGCGGGTTGCAGGAAAGTATATTTTGTAGAAGGATGAAAAGTCTGATAGGGAAATATGTAGGAAAAATAAAAAAAAACTGGGTATTTACAGGCTATTTACAGACACACGACAAAAACAGAACTGCACTACTTCGCCATCTTGGATTCACAAATGATGTGTGATGAATGATTATCTCTCTCTGCATCGTCGTTGTGTGGGGACTGTGTATCCAGGAATCATTTGTTTATTCATCTGATGTCCTTAATAACAGGAACACAGCGCCTGAACTTCAAACTCCAGGTAATTGACTGGAGTGGATTCCTGCCTGGGTCCTTATCTGTTCTGTTCCTATTGATGGAGCTCAGGGCCACTTAAGTGAGGCTAAGGCCTATTATACAGATAAAACAATGGAGAGAGAGAGAGAGAGAGAGAGAGAGAGAGAGAGAGAGA